>NW_026110895.1:147500-155000 GCF_024679095.1 Eriocheir sinensis | reverse complement strand
CCCTGAAGAACATAAACTTGCATTGACCGACATTGATGTCAGCGAAGTGCGTGCGAACCTGCAGAAAATAGATCCAAATATGTCTTCGGGCGGCGACAATTTATCTCCTCTCGTGTTGAGAGAATGTAGTCAACAACTGCAATTACCAATAACATTAATATTCAACAAGTCATTAGCACAGGCCAGTGTGCCTCTCGAGTGGAAAAAGGCCAATATTACCCCGATCTTTAAAAAAGGAGATAAAAAACAAGCCAGTAGGTATCGTCCTATCAGCCTTACGTCTGTCCTAATTAAACTATTCGAAAAAATGATCAGGGATAAAATGATCACTTTCCTTGAAACAAATGATTTGATAACTGATAGTCAGCATGGATTTCGTAGTAATCGGTCTTGCCTAACCAACCTATAACTTTTTTCAATGATGTTTATACATGTTGGGACGCCCGAAGCCCATATGACGTAATTTACCTAGATTTTCAGAAAGCGTTTGATAAAGTTCCTCACGTTAGACTTATTTCTAAACTGCGTGCCCACGGAATTAACGACCATCTATGTGCGTGGATTCATGACTGGCTCACCGACAGAGAACAGCGTGTAGTTCTTAATGGTGAAGCATCGGATTGGCAGCCCGTCACCAGTGGCGTGCCCCAAGGTTCGGTCCTGGGGCCAACACTATTCATAATTTACGTGAACGACTTAGAAACTGATATTCTATCAAAAGTAGCCAAATTCGCCGACGACACCAAATTAGAAATTACGGTAATGAACAGTGAAAGTTGCAAAAGATTCAATCAGACTTAATAAGACTTGCTGACTGGAGCGAAAAATGGCAACTGAGTTTGAACGCAGATAAATGTAAAGTAATGCACATAGGTGAAAAAAATCCTAACTTTAAATATCAGATTCAAGGACATGAGCTCAGCGATGTAAAACAAGAAAAGGATCTTGGTGTCATTATCAGTAACACTCTTAAAATGAGTGATCAATGTTCTGCAGCGAGTAAAAAAGCCAATATGATGTTAGGACTAATCTCAAGAAACTTTGATTATAAATCACCCGAACTTATGAAGAGCTTATATCTAGCATTTGTAAGACCACACCTAGAATACGCCGTTCAGTTCTGGTCACCGAACTATATCAGAGGTCAAGTTTTGCTAGAAAGGATACAGCGACGAGCAACCAAACAAATTCCAGCTCTCCGAAACTTGCCATATGACGAGCGTTTAAAGCGTTTAAATATGTGGACTCCCACTTGACGTTTAACATACATATAAACGAAATCCACAAGAAAGACATTGCAACTCTACTATTTACAAACAGAATTAAAGATAAATTTGATAATATAATACATGAAAAAAGGAATTCCCTTCCTCTAAGTATCATTCATTATTGCCTACCAGTGTACGGCACTACAAATAACTACAGAACTTTGCGGCAAAGATATGAATTGGGGGAGCGAGGAGGTGTGACCACGCCACCTCTTTTATTACACAACTGAACTGGCTCAAAATGGACCAGAAGACCATTTTTGGTGTTGCTGCAACCGTGTATAAAACAAAATGTGCGATATATCCAGAGTGGATCCTGCAGCTGCCCTCCACGGCTGGGGCGACACAGAGTAGGTACACAACAAGACAGCAGGACAACCTACATGTTACCCACACCAACACACTGCGGGACACGTTCGCTCCCAGTCCAAGGACCCAGGCTATGGAACGCTCTCCCACACCATGTAGCACAATCTTATACCAAACATGTATTTAGAAAAAGACTAAAAACTAAAGTAAAGATTAGACAGAGCAAATACTCTCTCTCTCTCTCTCTCTCTCTCTCTCTCTCTCTCTCTCTCTCTCTCTCAAACAAAAAACAACAATCTGTGTGTTTTTGTATGTGTGTGTGTGTGTGTGTGTGTGTGTGTGTGTGTGTGTGTGTGTGTGTGTGTGTGTGTGTGTGTGTGTGTGTGTGTGTGTGTGTGTGTGTGTGTGTGTGTGTGTGTGTGTGTGTGTGTGTGTGTGTGTGTGTGTGTGTGTGTGTGTGTGTGTGTGTGTGTGTGTGTGTGTGTGTGTAATTCACCACGGCCTGATCACGGGTTGGACTTGCTTGCAAGCAGGTACCCTCCTGACGTGAGCAAGTGCTCATTATAGTCGATCTCTGGGTACTGCCAGGACCTCTAGCACACACCCCATCCCCCTTGCTTAAAGGGTAACAGTAACCACTCCTAGTCAACCGAGAGAATCCGGCCTGAGCGGGGTTAAAACCGCCGCCTGTCTAGCCGTGAAGCATCGCAGCACTGCGCTCTACCGACTGAGCCACCGGAGTGTGTGTGTGTATGTGTGTGTGTGTGTGTGTGTGTGTATGTTTGTGTGTGTGTGTGTGTGTGATAAACAGGTAAGTAAATAGGAAGAGTTTTGTGCTTTGAGTTTCAAATAAACAAATAAATAAACACGAATAAATAAATGATTAACTGAACATAAATAAGTCCAAGCATCACATAAAGCAAGCTCCTTCAAAACTCGGACTCGGCAAGGTTGTGTCGCCTAAGAAGTGAGATGATGATGATGATGATGATGATGATGATGATGGTGATGATGACGATGATAATGATGATGATGATGATGGTGATGATGATTGTGATGGTGATGATGACGATGATAATGATGATGATGATGATGATGATGAAAGGAAATGGCGGGAGATTGCAATATATGTTAACTGAGACCACGCGACAGATAAAACATTACAGCGACAACCACGTAACAATCTTATCTAATAACCAACACAGGGCAAAGTGAAGACTAACAACTTTCTTCGTGGCTACCATTTCAAAGCGTGCCCAAGTACCATCCACACGCAACCTGCCTTGGCTGACCGTTAGGCTGGTGTCACACTGGGCGATTTCGCCGTGCGGCAAAACCGCTGGGTGGAGAAGGGCGGCGGCGCTGTCTAAGCAGTACCATGTCACGCTTTGGAAGTTTGGAAGGACCATAGTGTCAGACATAATTTAATTCACGACTCACAGCATTGGTTTATTAAAGGAAAGTTGTGCCTCACTAATCTTTTATCCATTTACAATAGAGTATACGAGGCAGCTGACAATGATGAGAGCAATGATGTAGTTTATCTTGATTTTAGTAAGGCCTTCGATAAGGTACCTCACCAGAGATTGTTAAATAAAGTCAGGGCTCATGGAATAAGAAGGAAGGTATTTGATTGGATTAAGGCGTCGATTAGCGACAGGAAACAGAGGGTTACCATTAACGGTAAGAAATCCGAATGGGGTAATGTTACCAGTGGGGCTCCTCAAGGTTCAGTTTTAGTCCTTCTATTCATTATCTACATCAATGATATAGACAATGGGATAACTAGTGATATAGGTAAATTTGCAGCTGACACCAAAATAGGACGCGCTATTAGGACAGGGGAGGATGCTAGAGCACTGCAGGAGGATCTCAACAAACTGTCAGCTTGGTCAGAGAAATGGCAGATGAATTTTAACATCACCAAGTGTAGCGTACTTAGTGTAGGAACACGCAACACATTACACGGGTATAGTTTAGACAACACAGCTGAGTGTGAAAGGGATTTGGGAGTGTTAGTGAACTCTAACCTAAAACTAAGGAAGCAATGTATTAGTGCGAGGAATAGGGCTAACAGGTTTTAGGCGCACTAGATCACCGTCTATATCGCTGAAAACCAAGTCTAGCATATGACCCCCTAAAGAAGTCATCTCGTTCTCTTTATTAATCAGGTTGAAACTGTCCATCATCTCAATGAAGGCCATTGCAGAAGAATTTTCAGAATCACCAATCCCGGTTAAACGCACCCGTGATGTCGAGAACGACGACAATGGTATCCAGGCCGGTGTCTAGTGAGTCCTGCCAATCTCTGGAGACGAGCAGCAGGAGGCCTGAAGTGGAGCGGCCAGATCTGAACCCAAACTGCTGGTCAGTGATGAGGGCATTGTTCTCGAGGTGGCGGATGATGACCTCCACCACTATTCTCTCTCTCTCTCTCTCTCTCTCTCTCTCTCTCTCTCTCTCTCTCTCTCATGTCCCGATACTCTACACCAGTATCAGCTGTCAAGGGATGACTTGGTTGCCTGCAGCGTTGTGTGCAGACAGACTCGTGGCACAAACTCACTGACAGCATCAACCATCAAACGAGTGTTGCCTCCATGTGGCAACTTATCAACAAGGTTGTGAAAAAGAAAACCCCTAGTGCCCTCCACCACAGCCCTGCTCACTACGCACAAGATCTTATCGATGAATGGTCAGCACAGTCTCGCGTCACCAACCTTCCAGCGCACGTGCAAGCCGCTCTCTCCGCCCAGGATAATTACCGTGCACTCCGTCTCACCGCTGCCTTGCTGAACAGGGATGAAGAGGATGATGTAGTCATAACGGACAACGAGCTGCGACGTGCCCTCGTCAGGGGTAAGGCAACATCTCCAGGGGATGATGGCATTACCTATGCAGTTCTGCGGGCTCTCCTGGACGTCCCTAGCAACCCTCTCCTCCAGCTGTACACTCTCTGTCTCCGCCTCGGTTACGTGCCGCGAGCTTGGACCTGCAGCACGATTGTGCCCATCCCTAAACCGAGCACCGATAAGTTCCGACCTATCTCCCTCACCTCCTATTTCTCAAAGGTTTTTGAACGTATTCTCCTCTCCCGTCTTATGTTCCGGCTGCAGGACAAGCTGTCGCCCAGACTGTATGGCTTTTTGCCACAGCGAGGAACGCACCACTGCCTAATGGAGCTCTACACTCGTCTCTCTCCCGCCAGTGTTGTGGCCTTCATAGACCTCAAAAGTGCCTTTGACGTCGCCAACGGAGATATCATTTTGGATCAATTAGTCGATTTTGGTGTCAAAGGGAACCTACTGAGGTGGATCAGGGGTTACCTGCGTAATAGAACGTCTCGTGTTCTATTCAAGGGGGCGTGCAATACCACAAAACGCTTTGAGCTCGGTGCCCCACAAGGTGGTGTTCTTAGTCCCTTTTTGTTCAACATCCTCGTCCATCGCCTTCTTTCTCTACTTCCTGACGTCGACGGAACGACCATCACATGCTATGCAGACGACATTTGCATTCATTCAAGTTCTCCAGAAGATCTGCAACGCTACCTCCATTCTTTCTACGTGTCTGCCTCTTCGTGTGGCCTCATTATCTCCCCAGACAAGAGCAGAATCTTCTCACCCCGTCCTGCAAGAACACTGCCAGACTTCACTGTGGGTAGCACCATCATACCTTTGTGCACGTAATATCTCTACCTGGGCGCCCCAGTCCGGATCACCCCTTCCATCCCAGCGAGACAGCGCGTGCATCCCCTTGTCCAGGACTTGCTAGCCCGACTGCAGCGACGTCTCGCTCATATCCGTTGACTGACCAGCTACGCTGCCGGTGTGTCCATCCCTGTGGCCAGAACCATATACATAACGTTTATCCGATCTGTAGTTGACTATCTCTCTCCTGCACTTTGTCAACTCTCCAGAGCAACTTTACAGCCTCTTGAAAAGTTCCAGAATAAGGCAATGAGGCTCATTCTTGGTTGCCCCGTCTCCACCAGAATTGTCAATATGCAACGTGAACTACAGCTTCCGCCACTTGTGGACAGAATATACACCAACGTTACCTATTTCAGCATCAAATGTCTGCATCGCCCTCACCTCTCTCCCCACTTCTCTCACGTCATCGAGACCTCGCTAGATCCAGCTGCACCTCGTCCTCTGCTTCGTAGTGGTGGTCGCACACTGGTCAACACTGTCAGCTCAAACATTCAGAGGCTCAACATCAACATCGTGGCGGAGGACGTGGATCGCGGCCCCCCTCCCTGGCAGACTCCCGTGCCAGCAGTCACATACACTCTGACTTCCACGTCTGACCTACCTCAGCTCCAGCGACAACGAGCCCTGGAAACCATCGCCAGATTGTCCTCGTCTCTTCGCGTGGCCCACCACCTCTACACCGACGGTTCCCTTCAAGGGGACGGCAGTGCTGGCTGTGCTGTGTTCTCCCCCAATCTGGAGCCTCCGTTCGGGGGTTGGGCAGGGCGTCGTCTCCCGAATTCGTCTAGTTCTACGTACTGTGAGCTCCATGGACTCTTGGATGCTGTCACTTTGTTATCGCGGAGCAGACTCAACGGCCTCATCATCTGAGACTCAAAATCTGCTCTCCGTGCCCTCTCCTCCCCCAGGCCTACATACCAGCAACTGGTCACACAAATTCTCCGCCGCCTTGCCACAGCCCTCGAGAGTTCACTGTCGGTGCACTTTTTATGGATTCCGTCACACATCGGTCTCTTGGCCAACGACGTTGCGGACCGTCTTGCAAGGGCTGCCTGTGACCTGGACCCGCCAGCTGCTGGTGACGCTGCTACCTCCTTGCCGTGCTGCAAGAAAATGGTACGCCAAGCTGCCTGCTCCTCCACCCGTCACCGTAGCGATGCTGAGAGGGCCGCCAGTGCGTCCATCCAGCACTACGAACACTTCCTGCCTCGTCCATACATGTACCGTCGCTCCGGTCTCATGGTTCGCCGCCATAATGTAGTGTGTGCTCGTCTCCGGCTTGGGTACCGGCGAGTGTGGCAGATGGCCGAGGCGGGGGACGCGCCTCACTTCTCCTCCTGCAAGCTGTGTGACGCGCCCAATGCTAACACCCTTGAACACTATTGCTTGGAGTGTCCACGTGTTGCTGACTTAATACCGCAAGGACTCTCACTTGTGGAGACATGTAAATATTTATTGTCTGGAAACAATCTAGATGTTATCCTCACTCGACATCCACATTTTGGGGGATGCTAAATATTTTTTTTCCCCTACTGTTGACTCAGTATCACAGCGTGCCCTGTGAGGCACGAGTCGCCTGTATCCAAGTTAGCATCTTGAACATGTACTAGGCTTGACACCCTTGCGTGTAATAAATCTCTCTCTCTCTCTCTCTCTCTCTCTCTCTCTCTCTATATATATATATATATATATATATATATATATATATATATATATATATATATATATATATATAGGAATACATAGGAAGAACAGACACCAGAAGACCTATCGGTCTCTGGAGGTCTACGAGGAAGAGGAAGAGGTGGAGGAGGAGGAGGAGGAGGAGGAGGGATACATAGGAATACATAGGAAGAACAAACACCAGAAGACCTCTCGGTCTATGGTGAGGGTGTCTATTTACTACCGCTACTACTAGTAATCTACGTGTGGTAGGACAGGACAGAAAAGATGAAGGCTCCTCCCCACCCACCTCTCCCCCCGGCAACGTGCCGGCAGGAAATAGTTAGAAGAGAACACCATGTACCTTTAAGGAAGAAAGGGACATGGAAATTTTACAGTAAAGAGAGAAATAAGAGGAAATTACTACCCTTAACTTACACTACTGGTAACCTAAGCTGTTGGGGAAAATGACTTAATTACATAAGAACATAAGAACATAGAAACACAAGGAGAATGGAAGAGGACGTGTGGCCTACACAGGGCAGCCTCAGGAT
>NW_026110895.1:115000-142500 GCF_024679095.1 Eriocheir sinensis | reverse complement strand
CCATGCAACAAGTAAATATCTGGTTATATAACTAACCAAAACAAACACAACAATAATTCAATACATTGACTAAAGTAAAAAAAAGAGGTACTAAGAAATATAAATAATTGAAGGAGAATAATGAGTGCCAACACCAGACACTCATCTGAACATGCTTAGCACTGGCCTCAAGAACAGAGCTAAGTTTTTCATGATGGTAACATTGGTGGTTTGCATCAGTGATATATATTTGAAATGTGATGGCCTGTGTGTATAATAGCTTGGTATGTACATATCACGCAACCTTACAATTTCACTATCAGTGCACTCAAAAAGAACATGGAGTTTATCTCCCACAACACCAGAATCACACTTATTACAAAGCCGATTTTCTCTATTTACACCTTGATGCCTGCCAGCATTAACAGTTGCATTAACTGTTGTTACAAGTTCTTAATCTCGTCACCAGTATTGGGTTGCTCTTCTGTAAGCTTGAAATGTAACACTCCATGCCATAATCCACCTTAAACATTTTGTAGTTACTGCACAGAGATGTTGTTACTATGTTGTTGTGCCAAATTGCAATCCACTGGTCTTTCAATCTCAATTCCACAGCTTTTTAACCCATGTTGTATTGGGAACATCTTGAGACAACCATAACCATGACATACCACACTCATCACAAATGTTTTTAATAACAACCATGGAGAAGTATATACCCCTAACCTATCCAAATGTAACAAGCAGTGATATATTACTGAACAAAATTTTGTATCTTTACCTAAAGTAATTTTAGACCAATGTCCAATCATTCTGCTCTTTACATGTAGTCAAGTGGAAATACTCCCAGTTCACTATATTCCATTTCACTGCTAGTAATCCTATGAACTCCCAATGCCTGTTTAAAAAAAATCATATGCAAAGACTCTAACTCTCTAACTCTGTAAAATCCCCAAATCTCTGAGGCATATGTCAGTACGGGCAACACCATGGTATTGAATAGTTCAGTTTGCATGTCGGCTGGCAAGTCAAATTTCCTACACTTTCCTATCAGTGAATATATTGCCCGTGTTGCCTGTTCTTTAAGCTCCAGCTCGGCTACTCGGAACCTTCCATTGTAATTAAATAACACACCAAGATACTTATAGTCTTCCACTACTTCAATGTTTTCACCTCCAAATTCAAATTTGTAGTTATCAATGTTGGCTCTTCCCCTACTAAACATGACTATTTTTGTTTTGTTGCTGTTAAGTTGTAGTTTCCATTGATTACGGTACAACTTAAAAGCAGTCCAGGCTTCCCTCCTCACTGTCACACAAAATAACTGTATCGTCTGCATACATTAATACCAGGAGTTTTAGGTATGAATTGAAGAAATCATCACTAAAATCTACATAATCACAATTAAAATTCAAGCAATTTACTTCCAATATCATTAATATAAAAAGCGAAGAGCAATGATGGCAAATTTGCTCCCTGCCTTACCCTGCATTACATACAAAGGTGTCTGATGTCTGTTGGTTCAGCATGACACAAGACCTGATGTTGTCATACATGTTTCTGATTACATTACATATTTTCCCATGCACCTTTTCCTTCACCAACTTGTACCACAAACCTTCACGCCACACCATATCAAAAGCTTTCTTGTAGTCCACAAACAGACAAAAAAGCTTCCTTTACCTCCAGCTGAACAAATCAATTATACATTTAAGCAAAAATATATGATCCAGTGTAGAGTACTCATGCCTAAAACCTGCTTGTGTTTTATTAATAATAAACTTAGTGTTTGAGTACTCATTGAGTCTCTCGTTAAGTATTGAGGTAAGCAGCTTCCCCATACAACTAAGCAAAGTGATCCCCGGTAGTTATTAACATCCTGAGCGTCACCCTTATTCTTATAAAGTGGCACTATTGTCCCAACCAGCCACTCAGATGGCAGCATCAAGAATCTTATCAAACAGCTTAACATATAGGGGGGGCAAAATATGCTGAGTACTTTTAATGTATTCATTTAATATCATGTCATATGCTGGGGATTTTTTTTTTTTTTTTTAATATTTCTAGCAACCACTTCGTTGGTTATAGGGTCATTAAGTAATGGTGAGCGTTCATTATCCATATCATCATGATCATTTAGAATATTTACTTCATTATTATCAATGTTGTCATCACTCGCTAACTGTCTGAAATGCTCGGAAATTCATTTAATGTAATGGGGATCTGATGGCTCTTTTTCTGACCATTAAGGATTTTCCAGTATTCTTCAGGGTCATCACTTTTGCATTTCCTAAGTACTTTAATTATGTTTGTCTTCTTGTTTTTTTTTATGCTTCTAAGATTTGTTTTGTATTTTCTGCTTTCCTCAGTCATTCCTATTCCTATTCCTGTGCAAATGATATATATGCCTTGCCTTATGATACCCCTTTCTTGCTTTCCAGCATTGTTTGTCATAACCATGGAGGTATTATAACAGGAGGCGCCCTCCCGCGCCGTCCCCATACAGGCGAGTGAAGCCAGTGGGCGGAGCTTACTGCGTCTGTGGGCGGAGCTTACAATCGGCAGATAGACCCAAGACATTGCGATCTCCTGGGCTGAACTAAGGGAATTTACGACTTGTTTTTGCATACTAGACGAAAAATAAAATAAAAGAATTGATGCTTTGAGTTATGAAAAGTACATATTTTCCTATTTATTTAATATAGATCTATTATCAACGACATTAAGGCTGGAATCACACGAGCCACTTTTTAGTGGTCAGTGGCCGCCACAAAATAATGGTCAAACAAAATAATGGTCAAAATAGAACACACACATCTCTATGGGTGCATGCACACGGGACACTTTTTTGTGGTCGCCACAAAACAGTGGCGAGTTGTGGCGGGCGGAGCCATTTTCCGACCACGCCACTGTGGCCAGCGATAGATACCGTTGTTTCAAATGGCAGCGTGCACACGAGCCACTATCGGTGGCCACCACCCTGCCACCCGCCGCTTTCCCTCTGTCTTGACACTTGAACACCTGAATTTTAACTGTCATTATGACCACGAATAACTTGTGTTCAGGATATAATGAAAAAGCTCTTATATGCTTTCATAACTAATGTTTCATTTCGTTACACAGTTTTGCAAATTAATTGATTGTGGTACGGATTAATTACTGAATATGGTAGTTTTATTTACCCGGAAGTAGAGAGGGGGAAAGGTTAGTGTCAAGGATCCAGTGTTGGGTGCTGTAATCGGAAGGGATAACAAACAACAAGATAAATGGTTAGACACCAGTTTACTTCAAGTACAGTAGAAAACCCCAAAACAGGCCTTACAATCTGAAGTCTCCAACAAGAAGGCTTCAGCACGCCGGACACAGCAATGACCCGTTGCTCGGCTTCTTCCTCCTCTGAGCGTCTCGTCCAGTGGCAATGACGAGGCAGCACAGCTTCGTCCTTGAAGTGGTGTAGACGTGGGAGGCGCAGGCGGAAAAGGGGAGTCAGGTTCACAGCAGTAACGGGAGTCCAGGGCGTGGAGAGAGGAGAGGGAAGGCATCCAGAACGAGCCCACGGTATCTGAGTTAGCCAGAGTGAGAGCAGGGTGGAGCTTTAGTAGAAGCAAGTGTTCAGGGCGAGGCGAGGCCGCTGTATGACGAGGAAGGCGCTGGCGGCCACCAAGTTGCCTCCTATAGCGGATTGAGAAGCCTCGGTGGTTCAATCGACCGAGGCGTCGAACGGCGTCAGGCGAACGAGCAGCGGGAGTGAAGCAGGTGATTCGCTGCGCCTCGGTAGTTGAACCGCTTCGAACGGCAAGATGCGGGCGGGCGGCAGGAGTGCCCCGGTCGTTCGCCCGCTAAGTTGGTAGTTGCCCTCACACAGGCCCCCATACAAGAATCTAGTCCAGGTAGATTCCACAAACAACTACCAAGTGGAAAGAAAATAGAACATAAGCCAATAAACTAAAACAGGGAGGAGACTGACGAGGAAACAGGAGTGACTTATGCAGGAAGTCTACTCAATAAATCGGCCACCACATTATCCTTCCCGGCCATATGGACGACACGGTACTCGTAGGCCGGTAGACCCAAGGCCTATCTCAACACCCGGACGATGTCCTGCTGAATCGCTGAAGTACAGCCAGGCGGGGTGGAGAATACGTCCCGGTCGTCCATAAGTGGTTCATCGATGGGAAGTTCTGTGGAGCTGGCGTCAGGTGATGGTTCCTCCACTACGGGAATGGGGCTGACAAGAGGTTCTTCCGTAGCTGGTGGAGACAAGGGTCCAACGAGGTCGATGGCAATTTGGGGAAGTAGTTCTGTAACGACAGGTAAGGGTTGGAGGGAGATAGGACGTAATCTACCTCTCCCCGACATCCGTTGGCACTTATCACAGGAAAGACAGTAAGTACGGATGTCTGCTCCTATACCTGGCCTACCTTATTGGAAAGCGGGGAGGTGAGGCACTTCCTGTAGAGATGTCCGTTGCGATACAGGTACTGGAAGGAGGATCCGTTCCTTGCTTTGTCGACGTGTCCTGATGAGGCTTTCTGCCGTATCGCTGCTAAGGAGGCACAGGAGGCTTGAAGCTGGGAGAAGTCTTGAGGGGTTACTGAAGGAGGTAGAGGTTCCGGAAGGACAAGCGGATGAAGCCTCTTCAACCTACCAGCACGAGTGGTAATGGCGTCCGGGGATCCGGGGGTCAGGTGGTGCCAGGGATGTCGGAACACGAGGAGTAGAAGTCCCTCGCGGCAACTTTGAAGGTGAGGATGTTCTGGAAGAATCAGATGGAGATTGAGAAGAGTCAGGGTCATGGGGATCCCTTACCCCAGGCACGTTTCCGATGAGGGCCCCAACAAACTTAATAGGAGCTCGTACCACTTCAGTCCAACCGGTGAAGTAGGGACAGCTTAAGTGGCACCTCACCACGGGAAACTTGTCCACTCGTCCTAGGTAGTCAGCAAGGGAGACCTTTGGACAACTCTCAACATCTATATCAGGTAGCAAGTCTTCAGAGACGATCACACAGGAACAGCCAGTATCCCTGATGATGTTGGAGCTCCAAGACCCGTTAATAGTGCCCGAAACAGAAAACTTCGGGACACTTTTGTCACTAAGGCAAAAGCCTACCTGATATGATGGTTTAGCAGGTTCGACATCTTTGAAGGCGCGGGGATTCTTCGGGCAGCGCGGACGTAGATGGCCTTCCTACCCTCATTGGTGACAACTCAGTGTTACGGTACAGGGCTGGGCAGAGGTCTTGGAGGAGGCTCCCGGAGAGGATTCTGAAGATTTCGTGGGCGAAGCAGCCTTAGAGGGTCTCAGGAATTAGGAGATGAAGCTTTAGGGTAGGCATTGCGGGCAGACGACCAGTCGTCGGCAAGTCTCACTGCGTCGGGAAGATGTTTCGGCCGGCGTTCCTTGATGAAGATCCTCAAATCTGGGGTGAGATTAGTTAGAAACTGATCCAGGAGCATAAACTCCCGGAGCTCTTCGTAAGTGCAGGGGACATCAGAGGCTTCCAACCACGCCTGGAACAACCGAGTCAGATGGATGGAGAACTGCTGGTAGTTTTCCCCAACTCTTATCCTGGCGTGACTGAAGTCTTGACGGTAGTTTTCCGCCGTTTTACTAAAGCCCGTGAGGAGAGCTTTCTTCAAAAGAACGTAATCTTCGATTATATCAGCTGACAGGGAAGAATACAGTTCAGTGGCCTTACCCGTGAGGAGACAACCCAACCTCGCAGCGTAGCTATCCTTGTCGATCCGGAATAGTTCAGCCACCCTTTCTAAACGGATGAGGTAGTTGTTGATGTCCTCTCCCTCTTGGTAGGTGGGCAATTTCGGTCCTCTCACGTTCTCGCAGGAAGGAGAAGCCGTTTTCCCATGGGCGACGACACGGGCGAGTTCTATTTTTTTTTCCACTTGCATCTTGGCAAGTTGAAACTCTCTCTCAGCAGCCCGCTCTTCTGTCTCCCTCTCGGCCAGGAGACGCTTTTCCTCTCTCGGCAAGGAGACGCTTTTCCTCTCTCGGCAAGGAGACGCTTTTCCTCTCTCGGCAAGGAGACGCTTTTCCTCTCTCGGCAAGGAGACGCTTTTCCTCTCTCGGCAAGGAGACGCTTTTCCTCTCTCTCGGCAAGGAGACGCTTTTCCTCTCTCTCGGCAAGGAGACGCTTTTCCTCTCTCGGCAAGGAGACGCTTTTCCTCTCTCTCGGCAAGGAGACGCTTTTCCTCTCTCTCGGCAAGGAGACGCTTTTCCTCTCTCGGCAAGGAGACGCTTTTCCTCTCTCTCGGCCAGGAGACGCTTTTCCTCTCTCTCGGCCAGGAGACGCTTTTCCTCTCTCTCGGCCAGGAGACGCTTTTCCTCTCTCGGCCAGGAGACGCTTTTCCTCTCTCGGCCAGGAGACGCTTTTCCTCTCTCGGCCAGGAGACGCTTTTCCTCTCTCTCGGCCAGGAGACGCTTTTCCTCTCTCTCGGCCAGGAGACGCTTTTCCTCTCTCTCGGCCAGGAGACGCTTTTCCTCTCTCTCGGCGAGGAGACGCTTTTCCTCTCTCTCGGCAAGGAGACGCTTTTCCTCTCTCGGCAAGGAGACGCTTTTCCTCTCTCGGCAAGGAGACGCTTTTCCTCTCTCTCGGCGAGGAGACGCTTTTCCTCTCTCGGCCAGGAGACGCTTTTCCTCTCTCGGCCAGGAGACGCTTTTCCTCTCTCGGCCAGGAGACGCTTTTCCTCTCTCTCGGCCAGGAGACGCTTTTCCTCTCTCTCGGCCAGGAGACGCTTTTCCTCTCTCTCGGCAAGGAGACGCTTTTCCTCTCTCTCGGCGAGGAGACGCTTTTCCTCTCTCGGCGAGGAGACGCTTTTCCTCTCTCTCGGCGAGGAGACGCTTTTCCTCTCTCTCGGCGAGACGCTTTTCCTCTCTCTCGGCGAGGAGACGCTTTTCCTCTCTCTCGGCGAGGAGACGCTTTTCCTCTCTCTCGGCGAGGAGACGCTTTTCCTCTCTCTCGGCGAGGAGACGCTTTTCCTCTCTCTCGGCGAGGGGACGCTTTTCCTCTCTCTCGGCGAGGAGACGCTTTTCCTCTCTCTCGGCGAGGAGACGCTTTTCTCTCTCTCGGCGAGGAGACGCTCGTCCTCTCTCTCGGCGAGGAGACGCTTTTCCTCTCTCTCGGCGAGGAGACGCTTTTCCTCTCTCTCGGCGAGGAGACGCTTTTCCTCTCTCGCGGCGAGACGCTTCTCCTCTCTCTCGGCGAGGAGACGCTTATCCTCTCTCTCGGCGAGGAGACGCTTTTCCTCTCTCTCGGCGAGGAGACGCTTTTCCTCTCTCTCGGCGAGGAGACGCGTTTCCTCTCTCTCGGCGAGGAGACGCTTTTCCTCTCTCTCGGCGAGGAGACGCTTTTCCTCTCTCTCGGCGAGGAGACGCTTTTCCTCTCTCTCGGCGAGGAGACGCTTTTCCTCTCTCTCGGCGAGGAGACGCTTTTCCTCTCTCTCGGCGAGGAGACGCGTTTCCTCTCTCTCGGCGAGGAGACGCTTTTCCTCTCTCTCGGCGAGGAGACGCTTGTCCTCTCTCTCGGCGAGGAGACGCTTTTCCTCTCTCTCGGCGAGGAGACGCTTTTCCTCTCTCTCGGCGAGGAGACGCTATTCCTCTCTCTCGGCGAGGAGACGCTTTTCCTCTCTCTCGGCGAGGAGACGCTATACCTCTCTCTCGGCGACGAGACGCTTTCCTCTCTCTCGGCGAGACGCTTTCCTCTCTCTCGGCGAGACGCTTTTCCTCTCTCTCGGCGAGGAGACGCTTTTCCTCTCTCTCGGCGAGGAGACGCTTCTCCTCTCTCTCGGCGAGGAGACGCTTGTCCTCGCTCTCGGCGAGGAGACGCTTTTCCTCTCTCTCGGCGAGGAGACGCTTTTCCTCTCTCTCGGCGAGGAGACGCATTTCCTCTCTCTCGGCGAGGAGACGCTTTTCCTCTCTCTCGGCGAGGAGACGCTTTTCCTCTCTCTCGGCGAGGAGACGCTTTTCCTCTCTCTCGGCGAGGAGACGCTGTTCCTCTCTCTCGGCGAGGAGACGCTTTTCCTCTCTCTCGGCGAGGAGACGCTTTTCCTCTCTCTCGGCGAGGAGACGCTTTTCCTCTCTCTCGGCGAGGAGACGGTTTTCCTCTCTCTCGGCGTGGAGACGCTTTTCCTCTCTCTCGGCGAGGAGACGCTTTTCCTCTCTCTCGGCGAGGAGACGCTTTTCCTCTCTCTCGGCGAGGAGACGCTTTTCCTCTCTCTCGGCGAGGAGACGCTTTTCCTCTCTCTCGGCGAGGAGACGCTTGTCCTCTCTCTCGGCGAGGAGACGCTTGTCCTCTCTCTCGGCGAGGAGACGCTTTTCCTCTCTCTCGGCGAGGAGACGCTTTTCCTCTCTCTCGGCGAGGAGACGCTTTTCCTCTCTCTCGGCGAGGAGACGCGTTTCCTCTCTCGGCGAGGAGACGCTTTTCCTCTCTCTCGGCGAGGAGACGCGTTAGCTCTCTCTGGGCGATGAGACGTTTTGCCTCTCTCTCGGCGAGGAGACGCTTTTCCTCTCTCTCGGCGAGGAGACGCTTTTCCTCTCTCTCGGCGAGGACTCGCTAGTCCTGTCTCTCGGCGAGGAGACGCTTTCCTCTCTCTCGGCGAGGAGACGCTTTACCTCTCTCTCGGCGAGGAGACGCTCTTCCTCTCTCTCGGCGAGGAGACGCTTTTCCTCTCTCTCGGCGAGGAGACGCTTTTCCTCTCTCTCGGCGAGGAGACGCTTTTCCTCTCTCTCGGCGAGGAGACGCTTTTCCTCTCTCGGCGAGGAGACGCCTTGCCTCTCTCTCGGCGAGGAGACGCTTTTCCTCTCTCTCGGCGAGGAGACGCTTTTCCTCTCTCTCGGCGAGGAGACGCTTTTCCTCTCTCTCGGCGAGGAGACGCTTGTCCTCTCTCTCGGCGAGGAGACGCTTTTCCTCTCTCTCGGCGAGGAGACGCTTGTCCTCTCTCTCGGCGAGGAGACGCTTCTCCTCTCTCTCGGCGAGGAGACGCTTTTCCTCTCTCTCGGCGAGGAGACGCTTTTCCTCTCTCTCGGCGAGGAGACGCGTTTCCTCTCTCTCGGCGCGGAGACGCGTTTCCTCTCTCGGCTAGGAGACGCTTTTCCTCTCTCTCGGCGAGGAGACGCTTTCCTCTCTCGGCGAGGAGACGCTTTTCCTCTCTCTCGGCGAGGAGACGCTTTTCCTCTAACTCGGCGGGGAGACGCTTTTCCTCTCTCTCGGCGAGGAGACGCTTTCCTCTCTCTCGGCGAGGAGGGCCTTTTCCTCTCTCTCGGCGAGGAGACGCTTTTCCTCTCTCGGCGAGGAGACGCTTTCCTCTCACTCGGCGAGGAGTCTCTTTTCCTCTCTCGGCGAGGAGACGCTTTTCCTCTCTCTCGGCGAGGAGACGCTTTTCCTCTCTCGCGGCGAGGAGACGCTTTTCCTCTCTCTCGGCGAGGAGACGCTTTTCCTCTCTCGGCGAGGACTCGCTTTTCATCTCTCTCGGCGAGGAGACGCTGTTCCTCTCTCTCGGCGAGGAGACGCTTTTCCTCTCTCTCGGCGAGGAGACGCGTTTCCTCTCTCTAGGCGAGGAGACGCGTTTCCTCTCTCGGCGAGGAGACGCTTTTCCTCTCTCTCGGCGAGGAGACGCTTTTCCTCTCTCTCGGCGAGGAGACGCTTATCCTCTCTCTCGGCGAGGAGACGCTTCTCCTCTCTCTCGGCGAGGAGACGCTTTTCCTCTCTCGGCGAGGAGACGCTTTTCCTCTCTCGGCGAGGAGACGCTTTTCCTCTCTCGGCGAGGAGACGCTTTCCTCTCTCGGCGAGGAGACGCTTTTCCTCTCTCTCGGCGAGGAGACGCTTTTCCTCTCTCTCGGCGAGGAGACGCTTTTCCTCTCTCGGCGAGGAGACGCTTTTCCTCTCTCGGCGAGGAGACGCTTTTCCTCTCTCTCGGCGAGGAGACGCTTTTCCTCTCTCGGCGAGGAGATGTTTTTACAGTCTCTCGGCGAGGAGACGCTTTTCCTCTCTCTCGGCGAGGAGACGCTTTTCCTCTCTCGGCGAGGAGACGCTTCTCCTCTCTCGGCGAGGAGACGCTTCTCCTCTCTCTCGGCGAGGAGACGCTTTTCCTCTCTCTCGGCGAGGAGACGCTTCTCTTCTCCGACCGAGATCCTCACCCTCCAGCCCCAAGGCTACAGCCTGAGCTTTAAACACCTCAAAGCTGGACATGGTTAATATGGACAACAAAGCAAAAAAGTATAAACCCAACAGGTAATGACACCAATAAGACCCAACAACAAAAAACAGACCAAGAAAATGTAACACAGAACCAAAACAAACGTGAAGAGTCAAGACACAAAAGGAAACAAGAAAAAGTAGGAAAAAGCCCTGCAAAAAGGGTACTAAGGGGCGTAGAAGCCAACCCAATACTCAAACGAGTGATTGGGTGATAAGGGCAGCACAAGGGCTGAAAAAGGGCTATGGCAGCACCAACAAATCCCACCGTGGGCGTACAACAGCCCAAAAGAACGGTGAAGGATTAAACACTCACTTCCGGGGCGCAAAGGCGACTAAACAAGCCAACCCTTCCTGATTAGCAGTTGACCCAATCCTGGCGAGGTCGCCACATGTCAAGGATCCAATGTTGGGTGCTGTAATCGGAAGGGATAACAAACAACAAGATAAATGGTTAGACACCAGTTTACTTTAAGTACAGTAGAAAACCCCAAAACAGGCCTTACAATCTGAAGTCTCCAACACGAAGGCTTCAGCACGCCGGACTCAGCAATGACCCGTTGCTAGGCTTCTTCCTCTTCTGAGCGTCTCGTCCAGAGTGGCAATGACGAGGCAGCACAGCTTCGTCCTTGAAGTGATGTAGACGTTGTGGACGAGGGAGGCGCAGGAGAAAAAAGGGGCGTCAGGTTCACAGCAGTAACGGGAGTCCAGGGCGTGGAGAGGGGAGAGGTAAGGCACCCAGAACGAGCCCACGGTATCTGAGTTAGCCCGAGTGAGACCAGG
Source organism: Eriocheir sinensis (assembly GCF_024679095.1). Taxonomy (NCBI): domain Eukaryota; kingdom Metazoa; phylum Arthropoda; class Malacostraca; order Decapoda; family Varunidae; genus Eriocheir; species Eriocheir sinensis. The sequence continues at coordinate 131,525 of NW_026110895.1, read as the reverse complement.
GCTGGAGCTTTAGTAGAAGCAAGTGTTCAGGGCGAGGCTCGGTCGCTGTCTGATGCGGAAGGCGCTGGCGGCCACCAAGTTGCCTCCCATAGCGGGTTGAGAAGCCTCGGTGATTCAGTCGACCGAGGCGTCGAACGGCGTCAGGCGAACGAGCAGCGGGAGTGAAGCAGGTGGTTCGCTGCGCCTCGGTAGTTGAACCGCTTCGAACGGCAAGATGCGGGCGGGCGGCAGGAGTGCCCCGGTCGTTCGCCCGCTAAGTTGGTAGTTGCCCTCACAGTTAGGTAACCGCAAGGACTGCTGAATTGTCAATAAACTACATTTAATGTGACTTAATATTCTTCATGTTCAGTCTTATATTAAAATTGCCGCAAGTCTCTCTTCTACTGGGTCACAATTCCTCGTGTTGATGTCCTGCCGTGTTATACGTGGACCAGTTATTGTCATAAGATGATTAAACCTATCCTGTGACCTCCTGAAGTCGTAAAAAAATATCGTGTTCTTTTAGCTCTGTAAATGATGTGTGGAATACTACACGCAGTAGTCTGTTGCTAAGTATATAAATTATGGGGTGAACCCATGGCAGTACTTTCTTCAGCGCTTTTTACCAAGAGAGCACAGACAGCTGCTGCCTCTACGAGATCCATAACGCCACGTGCTGACCTTATTAGTGGCTGCCACCGAGTGGCTCGTGTGAATGTTGCACCTACCCACCATTTTTCGTAGTGACCATTTTTTGTGGTGGCCACTTTTTGTGGCGGCCACTGACCACTAAAAGTGGCTCGTGTGATCCCAGCCTTAAGGTCAAGGCAGTCTCTTGGCTCAAAAAAAAAGCAATGAAAGGGCCGCGGCATTCCATGACATAGTGTTGCAGTGTGTGGCCCCTCGGCCTGAGTGCAGAAGGCACAAGGGAGATACTAACCACCCAGTAGTACCTATAGCCTAGCCTAAGGCGCATTCCTACCACATCGCGAGGTGCACTGTCGCCCATAGGGGTAAACACAGTGGTGGGAGACACTTGCATAATGGAGGCTGCTGGTGCTGCCATTGTCACAGCAGTGTCTGAGTTGGGTAGCAATGTTATTATGGAAATAATCCCTAATTATATTCTTAACATAACTAAGCGTATAGTCAGTGCCAGGGTCCACTGTGTCATCCTGATGGGCACGTCGACCAAGGCAGTCTGTCTTTTCATTGTGCTGGCTGCCCACATGGGAGGGCACCGTGGCACCTGCGGCCTCAAGGGCACGGGGGGCAGTCAGGCACTTAGTTACAAGATCACAGTCTGTAGGGGAGGATGACACAAGTTTATGTAATGCAACCTGGCTATCGACAAACAAGTATACATCTTTGCGGAAAGCTGCTACAGTGTGGAGAGCCTCAAGTATGGCATACAGCTCAGCCTGGTCGAGGACAGGTACCCTGGCAGCCGCCTGGTAATCTCAATGTCAGTGTACAACAGAACTGCAGATTTCTATCATATGTGGCCCTATCTGGTTAGAAAGTTCTCAACTCACCTGTGACATGATGTAGAACCACTACGCTCCTTTTCGTACGGCCATATGAACATAAGAACATAAGAACGTAGGAGTTCAAGAGGCCGGTAGGCCTGTACAAGGCAGCTCCTTTGAACCTAAGCTCCTGTGTATCTAACCCCACCTAATATCGCTGTCCATGAATTTATCTAATCTATTTTTTAATGTGACAATTGTATTGGCACTCACCACATGACTGCTAAGCCTATTCCACTCATCCACCACTCTGTTAGTAAACCAATTTTTGCCTCTGTCCCTGTTGAATCTGAATGTATCCAGTTTAAACCCATTACTTCGTGTCCTACCCGGTTCTCTTACCAACAAAACCTTATGAATGTCTCCCTTATTAAAGCCCTTCATCCATTTATAAACCTCGATCATGTCTCCACGCACCTTTCGCCTTTCTAGAGAATGCAAGTTTGACAGTTTGAGTCTTTCCTTGTATGGCAAGTTTCTCAGCCCCTGAATCATCTTAGTCATCCTCCTCTGCACCAATTCTAACATTTTGATATCCATTCTATAGTAAGGTGACCAGAACTGAACCGCATAGTCAAGATGAGGTCTAACTAATACTAAATATACTTTGAAGAAGACTTCGAGGCTTCTGTAGCTTACGCTCCCAGAAATAAATCCCAGTACCCTATTTGCTCGATTTCTAGCTTGACTACACTGTGCTCTTGGACGGAGATCAGAGCTCACTAAGACCCCTAAATCCCTCTCGCACCCAGACCTGCTTATGAAAGTGTCATTAAGCAATAGTTACGTGAGGGGTTGTTCCTACCTACACTCAGAAAAGGCAGGGATTGTATGCACTTTCAATGCGTCCACTGGATCAGCTGATATATGTTTTGAGTCTAAAGGGGGTGGGAGACAGCGGACCAATAGCGCGTTGGCTTCGCGTTCGTGACGTCATGGCGGCTCCTCCCATAATACCTCCATGGTCATAACCCTTTACAGCGGCATTGCTCCACTTTCTGATAAATGTTTTTTTTCTTATGTTGTGGAAAAGTTGCAAGTGCAGGGTCATGGTTCTGGCATGGGCACTGGTTCAGGCTCAGGCTCTGGCACAGGCACTGATTCAGGCTCAGGCTCAGACACGGGCACTGGTTATGGCTCAGGTTCTGGCATGGGCACTGGTTCAGGCTCAGGCTCAGACACGGGCACTGGTTCAGGCTCAGGTTCTGGCACGGGCACTGGTTCAGGCTCAGGCTTTGGCACGTGCACTGGTTCAGGCTCAGACTCAGGCACGGGCACTGGTTCAGGCTGAGGCTCTGGCATGGGCACTGGTACAGGCTCAGGCTCTGGCACGGGCATTGGTTCAGGCTCAGACTCAGGCACGGGCACTGGTTCAGGCTGAGGCTCTGGCATGGGCACTGGTTCAGGCTCAGGCTCTGGCACGGGCATTGGTTCAGGCTCAGACTCAGGTACGGGCAGAGTCTTCAGCCTAAGGCTCTGGCACGGGCACTTGTTCAGGCTCAGCCCTAGGGACGGGCACTGGTTCAAGCTCAGGCTCTGGCACGGGCACTGGCTCAGGCTCAGGCTCAGGCACGGGCACTTGTTCAGGCTCTGGCACGGGCGCTTGTTTAGGCTCAGGCTCTGGCACGTGCAATGGTTCAGGTTCAGGCTCAGGCTCTGGCACGTGCAATGGTTCAGGTTCAGGCTCAGGCACAGGGACTGGTCCAGGCTCATGCTCTGGCACGGCTACTGGTTCAGGCTCAGGCTCAGGCAAGGGTTTTGGTTCAGGCTCAGGCTCTGGCAAGGGTTCTGGTTCAGGCTCAGACTCTGTCACGGGCACTGGTTCAGGCTCAGGCTCTGGCACGGGCACTTATTCAGGCATTGGCACGGGCACTGGTTCAGGCTCAGGCTCTGGCACGGGCACGGGCACTGGTTCAGGCTCAGGCTTTGACACAGGCACTGGTTCAAGCTCAGGCTTTGACATAGGCACTGGTTCAGGCTCAGGCTCTGGCAGGGGCACTTATTCAGGCATTGGCACGGGCACTGGTTCAGGCTCAGTCTCTGGCAAGGGCAATGATTTAGGCTCAGGTTCTGGCACGGGCACTGGTTCAGGCTCAGGCTCAGGCACGGGCACTGGTTCAGGCTCAGGCTCAGGCACGGGCACTGGTTCAGGCTCAGGTTCAGGCACGGGCACTGGTTCAGGTTCAGGCTCAGGCTCAGGTAAGAGCACTGGTTCAGGCTCAGGCTCTGGCACCGGCACAAGCACTGGTTCTGGCTCAGGCTTTGACACGGGCGCTGGTTCAGGCTCAGGCTCTGGCACGGGCACTGGTTCAGGCTCAGGCTCAGGCACGGACACTGGTTCAGGCTCAGACTCTGGCACGGGCGCTGGTTCAGCCTCAGGCTCGGGCATGGACACTGGTTCAGGCTCAGGCACGGACACTGGTTCAGGCTCAGGCACGGGCACTGGTTCAGGCTCAGGCTCTCGCACGAACACTGGTTCAGGCTTAGGCTCAGGCACGGGCACTGGTTCAGGCTCAGGCTCTCGCACGAACACTGGTTCAGGCTCAGGCTCTCGCACGAACACTGGTTCAGGCTCAGGCTGTGTTTGTGTGTGTGTCAGTCACTGTGTTTTGAGGGACTCGGTCTTTTGTTTGTGTTTGCCAGTCATTGTGTTTTAACGGACTCAGTCGTGTGTGTGTGTGTGTGTGTGTGTGTGTGTGTGTGTGTGTGTGTGTTTGTGTGTGTGTGTGTGCCAATCAGTCTGTTTTAACAGACTCAGTCTTGTGTTTGTGTGTGTGTGCCAGTCAGCGTGTTTTAACAGACTCAGTCTTGTATTTGTGTTTGTGTGTCAGTGTGTTTTAACAGACTCAGTTTTGTATATGTGTTTGTGTGTCGGTGTGTTTTAACAGCCTCATTCTTGTGTTTGTGTGTGCCTGTTAGTGTGTTTTAACAAACTCAGTCTTGTGTTTGTGTGTGTGTCAGTGTATTTTAACAGACTCAGTCTTGTGTTTGTGTTTGTGTGTCAGTGTGTTTTAACAGACTCAGTCTTGTGTTTGTGTGTGTGCCTGTCAGTGTATTTTAACAAACTCAGTCTTGTGTTTGTGTGTGTGTCGGTGTTTTAACAGACTCAGTCTTGTGTTTGTGTGTGTGCCTGTCAGTGTGTTTTAACAGACTCAGTCTTGTGTTTGTGTTTGTGTGTCAGTGTGTTTTAACAGACTCAGTCTTGTATTTGTGTGTGTGCCTGTCAGTGTATTTTAACAAACTCAGTCTTGTGTTTGTGTGTGTGTCAGTGTGTTTTAACAGACTCAGTCTTGTGTTTGTGTGTGTGTCAGTGTGTTTTAACAGACTCAGTCTTGTGTTTGTGTGTGTGCCTGTCAGTGTGTTTTAACAGACTCAGTCTTGTGTTTGTGTTTGTGTGTCAGTGTGTTATTACGGACTCAGTCTTGTGTTTGTTTGTACCAGTCAGTGTGTTTCAACGGACTCTGGCACGGGAACTGGTTCAGGCTCAGGCTCTGGCACGGGCAATGGTTCAGGCATTGGCACGGGCACTGGTTCAGGCTCAGGCTCTGGCACGGGCACTGGTTCAGGCTCTGGCTCTGGCAAGGGCACTGATTCAGGCTCAGGTTCTGGCACGGGCACTGGTTCAGGCTCAGGTTCTGGCACGGGCAGTTCTGGCACCGTCACTGGGTCAGCCTCAGGTTCTGGCACGGACACTGGTTCTGGCTCAGGCTCAGGCAAGGGCATCGGTTCAGGCTCAAGCTCTAGCACCGGCACTGGTTCAGGCTCAGGCTCTGGCACGGGCACTGGTTCAGGCTCAAGCTCTAGTACAGGCACTGGTTCAGGCTCAGGCTCTGGCACGGGCACTGGTTCAGGCTCAGGCTCTAGCACGGGCACTGGTTCAGGCTCAGGCTCTGGCACGGGCACTGGTTCAGGCTCAGGCTCAGGCACGGGCACTGGTTCAGGCTCAGGCTCTGGCACGGGCACTGGTTCAGGCTCAGGCACGGGCACTGGTTCAGGCTCAGGCTCTGGCACGGGCACTGGTTCAGGCTCAGGCTCTGGCACGGGCACTGGTTCAGGCTCAGGCTCTGGCACGGGCACTGGTTCAGGCTCAGGCTCTGGCACGGGCACTGGTTCAGGCTCAAGCTCTAGCACGGGCACTGGTTCAGGCTCAGGCTCTGGCACGGGCACTGGTTCAGGCTCAGGCTCTGGCACGGGCACTGGTTCAGGCTCAGGCTCTGGCACGGGCACTGGTTCAGGCTCAGGCTCTGGCACGGGCACTGGTTCAGGCTCAGGCTCTGGCACGGGCACTGGTTCAGGCTCAGGCTCTGGCACGGGCACTGGTTCAGGCTCAGGCTCTGGCACGGGCACTGGTTCAGGCTCAGGCTCTGGCACGGGCACTGGTTCAGGCTCAGGCTCTGGCACGGGCACTGGTTCAGGCTCAGGCTCTGGCACGGGCACTGGTTCAGGCTCAGGCTCTGGCACGGGCACTGGTTCAGGCTCAGGCTCTGGCACGGGCACTGGTTCAGGCTCAGGCTCTGGCACGGGCACTGGTTCAGGCTCAGGCTCTGGCACGGGCACTGGTTCAGGCTCAGGCTCTGGCTTCTACTTCCTTTCATAAAAACAGCCGCCCATACCGTTAGAAAACTACTTTTGAGAAGATTTATGTTTGCCCATCCATTGTTGAATATAATAACTGGGCAAAATAACACGCCTCACCTGTCCGCTCACTTCTGCTAACTGGTTATACCTGCGTGGGCATGTGTGTGTGTGGGGGGGGGGGAGTTTTTTTCTCTCTTTCAAAATGTTCAATATACAACTATGATCCTTAAAGGCAACAATTATATGGCCACATGTACTCAAGATTATAAAGACCTTTCTACGTAACAGAAGTAATTAGTAACACACACACACACACACACACACACACACACACACACACACACACACACACACACACACACACGAAGAATTGGATAATAAAGTTTTATTAAGAGTTATAAAACTTGAATCATTGTTATAAAGCTTCTAGTGAAAATGTTGCCAGTGATACGCCAATATTACACTCATTATACAAGACAAGAAAAAAAAACATGTCTCCATATGGAAGTAAATAAAAAAAAACAATTGTTCATTACTTCAACTTCCCAAAAATTTCTTAATTGATGCTCAAAACACATTCATCACAGTAAAAATTGCAGTGGTATACTTGTTGTCCTTCGTTTCCTTCTCAACTTCAATAAAAGCAAAATATAAAGCACAGGAATCGTTGACCATTTTCTCTCCTCTAAACTTCATTCCTTCATCTCAACTTCATTACAAGCACGAGTTAGAACAGTGGAATCGTTCGCCATTTTCTCTCCTCTAAACTTCATTCCTTCCTCTCAACTTCATTACAAGCACGAGTTAGAACAGAGGAATTGTAGGTCATTTTCTCTCTTCTATATTTCATTCCTTCATCTCAACTTCATTACAAGCACGAGTTAGAACAGAGGAGTCGTAGGTCATTTTCTCTCTTCTATATTTCATTCATTCCTCTCAACTTCATTACAAGCACGAGTTAGAACAGAGAAATCGTAAGCCATTTTCTCTCCTCTAAACTTCATTCCTTCTTCTCAACTTCATTACGAGGACGAGTTAGAACTGAGGAATCGTAGGCCATTATCTCTCCTCTAAACTTCATTTCTTCATCACAACTTCATTACAAGGACGAGTAAGAACACATGAATCGTAGGTTATTTTCTCTTTATACTTCATTCCTTTCTCCCCCGAAGCTCACTACTACCGAGAGTAAAACCACAGGGATTATAGGTCTTCTCCGTATACTTCATTTCTTCCTCTCCTTCACTGCAAGCAAGACTCGTAGGTCATTTCCTCTTCTCTTTACTTCCACCTCCAGCCATACCGTCAACAGATCTCCAGCCCAGTGTGTAGGACCAATCAAGAACCTCCGCGATTGCCACTTCTGAAGCGACACAACCACAATAATCGCTGTCTCGAGTCTGGCCTATTATTCCGGACTTCCACGCCAGCCTCCCTCCACGCACTCTCTTTTTTGCTAACAAGAGCGGCCAAAGCGAGGCGATCAGGCACCAAGCAATACGGTCCAGTCTGCAGCCACGGGAAGTATGACAGTCACCACCTGGGTACGATGTCATTGCTAACTTTCATTCCCCCTCCACCTCCTCCTCCTCCTCCTCCTCCTCTTGTTTTTTTTTTTTGTTCTTCTACTTTTTCTTCCTTACTTTTACCTCTTCCTTTTCTTCCTCTTTTCGATCTTCTTTTTTTTTCTCCTTTTTCTATTACTTCTTTTTCTTCTTCTTTATCTTCGTTTTCTTGTTTTTTTCTTTTCTTCTTTTTCTTCTCCCTCATTTTCTCTTCCTCCTCCTCCTCCTCCTTCCCCTCCTTCCCCTTCCCCTTTTTCGTGCACACTACCCGTACTGTCATAATTAAAGCTACTTCCAAACTACCTCTGCTATCTGACTTTATTTATTTGGCTACATATTAACTTTTTTTCTTCGGGGTGTGGTTAGTCGCCGAGCCCGGATCCGTGTAGCTCTTCACCAATCAGCCGCTCGTTGAATATCATGTAGTAGAATCGGATCCGCCTCGCTAGTGATCCATGGACTTGAACACTGAGTAGATCAATTATTCAAGACATGTCGTGGTTCGTCTGTATCTTCGTATCTCGCGTGCACTTCAACTCGACCCTTTTCGCGGCCCTCAACACCAGTCATGTCGCTTTACACCAATGATACGCACTGCACACACCTCCATCCCGCACCGCAATTGAAACCAGAACACCGCACATCAATCACATCATAATCCTCTTCATCCTTTCCATCCTTCCTTCAAGCCTTCCATCTCCTGCAACAAAATTCAGTTCACTCTTTCGTACTTGCTCCAATAAGTGCGTTTTCTTTATTTCAGATGTAAAATACATCTTTGAAGTTTTTGTCGCGCTTCATTGCAACGTTACATACCACGTAGGGTGCCGCCTGACAACGTACCAAGCCTAACCTATATGAGGACTGAACGTCTCGGAACACAACTCTGACAGTAGCTACTTGATGACATAATACATGATCAATGAAAGCGCACCCATCCATCCAAAACTGCCATGCTGACAGTAAACCAATCAACAGCACGGGGCTGTCAGGCTCCAGGTGGATCCTCCCAAAACGGGGGGGACTCTCGCCACTGAAGGCCGGCGTGACTATATATTTGCATTTTCAACTTTGTGACTGCGGGTTTGGCTTTAAAATATAGGAGCGGAGCGCGCGCGTTCTACTAAGCTCACGGCGGCACCAAAGAGTGTTTTCTATACTTTTGCACTTTAAACATTTTGTGTGTGATGGTCGAAAATATTATGTGTGGGAGCGAGTGAGTGAGTGAGTGAGTGTGTTTGAAGGCCAGCGAGAATATGGACATGTGTACATATTATTGCTGCCCTGTGAAAAATGAAAAGATAAGAAAATAAATTTCATATATAGACAATTACATTTTTAATAATCTTTGGTTTACACCAATGATACGCACTGCACACACCTTCATCCCGCACCGCAATTGAAACCAGAACACCGCACATCAATCACATCATAATCCTCTTCACCCTTTCCATCCTTCCTTCAAGCTTCCTTCCATCTCCTGCAACAAAATTCAGTTCACTCTTTCGTACTTGCTCCAATAATTGCGTTTTCTTTTATTTCAGATGTACAATACCTCCTTGAAGTTGGTGTCGCGCTTCATTGCAACGGTACATACCACGTAGGGTGCCGCCTGACAACATACCAAGCCTAACTTATATGAGGACTGAACGTCTCGAACAACACAACTGACAGTAGCTACTTGATGACATAATACATGATCAATGAAAGCGCACCCATCATCCAAAACTGCCATGCTGACAGTAAACCAATCAACAGCACGGGGCTGTCCAGGCTCCAGGTGGATCCTCCCACTGAACGGCGTGGATATTTGCATTTTCAAAACACTGAAAATATAGGAGCGGACTATATATTGGCGGCACCAAAGAGTTTTCTATACTTTGTGCACTTTAAAATATTTGTGTGTGATGGTCGAAAATATTATGTGTGTGGCGAGCGTGGTGAGTGAGTGAGTGAGTGAGTGTGTTTGAAGGCCAGCGAGAATATTGGCATGTGTACATATTATTGCTGCCCTGTGAAAAATGAAAAGATAAGAAAATAAATTTCATATATAGACAATTACATTTTTAATAATCTGTGGTCACTAGGACGGCGAAAATTTTGTGTAGGGGCGACCGAGCGAGTGTGTGTTTGAGGACAGACGGAAATATGTTAAAAAGAATAAAATAACAACTATACATTTTACATTTTGCCTCTTAAGCCATAGAGTGATTACAAACATTCATATCTATATAGACAAACAATTGCATTTTACCTACATTTTAACTTCTATAACATATAGAAAATATTAACATTCATACTTATATAAACACCCACATATTTAATACCCTGAGTGACAGCGAGAACACCCGTAGCGTTAGGAATATAATGTGTCCACCTACTATTCATATACATAACACCTTCATATTTAAAGTACCTGTTGCAGCGAGCAGGAACAATACCAACATCAACAACACACATGTTCAGCCAGTTCTGGAATCCCCGTGTGACACAGCGGGTCGTTAGGGATTAATACGTATAACATATTATGTAAGGCAATACATCTGTCCGCTGGGTAATGTAGTGACAAGTTGCTGCCGCTCGCGAGGTGAGCTATCAGGAATTGTTGACAGTGAAACAAATACAAGGATGGGAGAATGGCGCGACCCTCGTTAGCAACATGGGTTAGATTATGAGAGAGAGAGAGAGAGAGAGAGAGAGAGAGAATGCTCTAATATATTTTTCTTCAATTATGAAACCAAACAGCCATAGCAAAGTTCAGTAAAATACGCCGTTCAAGAGCTGCGATGTAGTTTACTATTGGAAGGGACCAAAATTGGGAATTCTAGTTAACACTCATTTGGACACGAGAAGGGGCGTAGTGTCGCTAGGGCAGGATAATGGGAATGGACTAGGCTATATAGATTACCGCATGTATGTGTTCACGTCGCCAGGCCCTCTCCCTTACCTCCCCACTCTCTGCTCTGAGAAACACCACCTCTTGTGATGTGATTGGTCCGCTCGCGGGCGACCCCGGCGTTGTTCTGCCTTCGTCACTTCAGCTCCCTGCCTGCAGCCTTTATGCAGCCGTATTATTGTTACTGTGTCCCCAGGGCACTGACGAGCTCCAGAGGAGGCCAGGGCCGGGGACTGAGAGGCAAGGAGCGGGGTGCGGAGCGAGGGAGACGGACAGGTGTCGCCCGGCGGCGGGCAGGTCTCACCAGAGGTCACTTTGTGCTTTATCTTTCACCCATTACTGTGCCGGTACTGGCGCCTATCACACCGAGACGAGGTAATGAGCTTCAGGCCAATGGTGGCACCCCGCCGTGCAGCAGCAGAGGACGGGCAGGGCAGAGGAGGGCCGGGGCGGTGTGGTGGCGGTGGCGAGGTCGGGGCGACTGCGCAGCGGCAGCCGGTGACGTGACAGTGAAGGCCGCTATGCTGTGACTCATTCACGGGTATACATAGCGTGGGCGGCTTTCTTTGTGGCTGCAGGCTTTTGGCACTCCTCCCAGTGGGTGTTTTGTTTAAAAAACATCAGCATGAAGATGACGGAGGAGCGGTAAGCTTGAGTGCCCTGGCATGGTGGGGCACTTGTGGGGCGGCCATTTTACAGTGTGAGGCAGGCGGCGCGATGGAGCCCGCAGGGTGTGCAGTGCTCGCCGCGTCGTCGTCTCCGGTGTAGTGTCCGTCCGTGCCCGTGCCCCTATATTTGAGCGGTCCCCGATTTGTTTGTAAACAAAGCCGACCACGGAAATACACGGTGTAGTGTCCGTCCGTGCCCCCCTATATTTGAGAGGTCCCTGATTCGTTTGTAAACAAAGCCGACCACGGAAATACAGGGATGCACACTGTTTTTAATAAAAGTGAAGGAGATGCATTTATTTAGCTGGTCGCCTGTCCGAGTGTCCCTACATGTTTTCTTAATTTATGTAACAGGGAAAACGCTACTACCAGTAAAGAAGATGAGTGGAGATATGTGTGCTTGGGTGGCTGCCTATCCTAGTGTCTCACATGTTTGCTCAATTTATATAATAGGAAAACATTACTTTCAGGAAAGGTAAGGCTGGTCGCTTATCCTAGAGTGTCGTACAAGTGTTGTACGTCTTTACTAATACAACAGGAAAACTTTACTCTTGGTAAAACGTAGGGTATAATTTAGCAATAGTGGGTCCCCCTATATTCCTTTCTCATCCACCTAGCCTTCACAGACTAATTATGTTCTTCTTACCTGATGAACCCCCATCGACCCCCCAACCTAAGGTTTATTAAACAGACCCCATATAATCTAATGGAGGAGCTTCACTTCCCTTTCGACCCCCCCCCCCTTCCATAGTATGTGTGAAACCATGTGTCTGCCTAACAAAGCTATAATAAATGAGTTAAGTAATGTGAGTTACTTGCATGTAAATATTATACGATTCCGTTAAGGGCTGTCCCTCTCTCATCCACCCCCCAGCCCCAACAAATTAATTATGTCCTCTTTCCTAGCACTCCCCCAATCGACTCCCCCATTAAGTTCATTAATTAAAGACCATGTAACTTCCCTAATGATGGGGGGCTGACTGATCACCTGACGATCCGCCACCCCACAAAGTCTCACCTGACGATCCGCCACCCCAGAGTGTCTCACCTGAAGATCCGCCACTGCCATGTCTCACCTGAAGATTGTCTCTAGATTTTCTCACCTGAATATCCTCCACCCCCATATTCTTTCAATTGAAGATCATCCTGACATTCATTTTATAGGTTAGGTTAGGTTAGGTTAATTTAGTTTAGGTTAGGTTATGGTAGGTTACGTTAGGGTCAAGTTAGGTTAGGTTAGGTTAAGTGGTTAAGTTAAGTTAGGTTAAGGTTGGGTTAAGGTTAGGTTTAGGTTAAGTTAGGTTAGGGTTAGGTTAGGTTAGGTTAGTTACATAAGTTCTCCACTCGTCACTGTGAATAATAGACTCTGGTCGAACCACTTTAGATACAATGGGAAGAAGAGTGGCAGCATCTATCAACTGAAGATCTGCCACCCCAGATTTCTCTGAAGATCCGCCAACCTGCGCGGCTGGGGTGGCGGATCTTCAGGTGATCCCTTTGACCACCTCAATCCCCTCCCATAGGGTGTGACCGCCATATTACAAGACAAATTCTGGGGCCCTTTGAATGTCACTCACCCCTAAACATTATTTCAAGACTGCACACTCACCATCGCCCACAGCACTCATATTATAGGAGCATTTGAGGGCAGGCTATGAGGGGAGGCCTCATCCACCAAGGTTTTCATTCTTCCTTTGGGGATCTGAGGAAATCTGGGAACAGTAAAGCTGGAACTGCACAGTGTGGAGAAGCAGGTTCAAAGTGTAATTGTTTGTTTATATAGATATGAATGTTTGTAATCACTCTATGGCTTAACCCTATACGTTCCGACCCCTTGAGATTTTTCGCGCTCGTATAGCTAGCATCGTATTGATTTTTCTGAACAACAATAACGCTCGCCAGAACACTACATATACTGCAACCTAATCAATGGTGTAGCTAATTAGTGAATAATGAGTGAAAAAGAAATTCTCAAGAAATCAAAATCCTTTTCTCCCTCTCTTCTCCTCCTATTCTTTCCTTCTTTTTCTCTTCTTCTTCCTCTTCTTCCTATTCTTCCTTCTTTTCTTCTTCTTCTTCCTCTTCTTCCTTCTTTTCTTCCTCCTCTCTTTCTCCTTTCTTCTTCCTTTCCTCTTCTTCTCCTTTATTCTTCCCTTCCCTCTTCTTCCTCCTTTTCCTCCTTTTCCTTTTCTGCCAGCTTCTCGCCCTTTTTCTTCCTCTTCCTTTTCTCTGCCTTCCTCTTCTTCCTCTTCCCTTCCTCTTCTTCCTCTTCTTCTTCATCTTCTCCTTCCTGTTCTTCCTCCTCCCTCCTCTTCTTCCTCATTTCCTCCACTTCTCCTCTTCACTCTTCTTCCTGCTCTTCCTCCTCTTCTTCCTCCTTTTCCCTCTTCTTCCTCCTCCTCTTCTTTTCTCCTTCCTCTTCCTCTTTCCCTCCTCTTCCTCTTCTTCTTTTCCTTTTCCTCTTCCTCTGCTTCCTACTTCTCTTTTCCTCCCTCTTCCTAGCTTCGTCCTACTTCTTCTTCCTCATTCTTCCTCCTCTCACTCTTCCTTTTCTTCTTCCTTCTCATCACCTCTTCTTCCTTTTTTCTTGATTGCTCTTCTCTTCCTCCTTCCTCTCTTCTCTTCTTCCTCTCCCTCCCACCTCTTCTCTGAGTTTCCTCCCTTTCCTTCTTCCTTCTTTCCCCTCTTCTTCATCCTCTTCCTCCTTTGCCTTCCTCTTCTACCTTTCAGTCTTTCTCCCTTCTCTTCCTAGTCTTCCTTTCTTCTCCTTATTGTCCCCTTCTTTTCTCCCCTCTTTCCTTCCTCCTTCTACTTGTCTTCCCACCCCTTTTCCTCCTCTTCCTCTTCTTCCTCCTTCTTTCTATACTTTTCCAATTCTTCCTAGCTTCTCGTCCCTTCTTCTTCCTTCTTCTAGCTTCTTCTCCTTTTCCTCCCCTCTACCTCTTCTTCTTCTCTCTTTCCTTTTCTTCTTCCTCCTTTCCTTCCTTCTTCGCATCTTCCTCTCCTTCCTCTTCTTCTTTCCTCCTTCTCCTCCTTCCTCTTCCTCTATTTCCTCCTCTCCCTTCCTTCTTCATATCCTCTTCCTCCTCCCTTTTGGTGATGATGGTGGATGGTAGTGATGATGATGGTGGTGATGATGGTGATGATGGTGGTGATGATGATGGTGGTGGATGATGACGGTGATGATGGTGGTGATGATGATGGTAGATGATGATGGTGGTGATGGTGGTGGTGATGATGATGGTGGTGATGATGAGATGGTGATGATTATGGTGGTGATGGTGGAAGATGGTGGTGATGGTGATGGTGGTGATGATGGTGATTATGGTGGAGGATGATGGAGATGAGATGGTAGATGATGGTGGTGATGATGATGTGGTGATGATGGTGGTGATGATGGAAGATGATGGATGGTAGATGGTGATGGTAGGATGATGATGATGTGATGTGGTGGATGATGATGATGGTAAGATGATGATGATGGTGATGATTATGGTAGATGGTGATGGTGGTGATGATGATGAGGAGGTGATGAGGAGGATGAGATGGTGATGATGGTGGTGATGATGACGTGGTGGTGATAATGGTAAGATTGATTTGTGATGGTAAATGATGGTGGTGATGATGATGGTGGTGATGATGATGAGATGATGGTGGTGATGATGATGGTGATGATGATGATGGTAGGATGATGATGGTGGTGATGATGGTGGTGGATGATGGTGGTGGATGATGAAAGGATGATGGTGGATGATGATGGTAGGATGATGATGGTGGTGATGGTGATGGTGGTGATGATGATGGTGTATGATGTAGTGATGATGGTGATGGTGGTGATGATGATGATGGTGGTGATGATGATGGTGATGATGATGGTGATGATGATGATGATGGTGGTGGATGCTGGTAGGATGATGATGATGGTGATGATGATGGTGATGATGATGGTGATGATGGTGATGATGGTGATGATGATGGTGGTGATGATGATGGTGGTGGATGATGGTGATGGAACAGGATGGTGATGATGGATGTGGTGATGATGATGGTGGATGATGATGGTGATGATGATGATGATGATGATGGTGGCGGATGATGATGGTAGGTGATGATGATGGTGTAGATGATGATGGTGATGATAGTGATAGGTGATGATTATGATGGTGATGATGGTGTAGGAGGATGATAGTGGTGGAGGATGATGGTGAGGATGATGATGGTGGATGATGATGTAGGTGATGATGATGATGGAATGATGGTGATGATGGTGGTGATGATGATGTGGGATGTGATGATGGTGATGATGATGGTGGTGATGATGATGGTGGTGATGATGATGGTGGTGATGATGATGTGGTGGTGATGATGATGGTGGTGATGATGATGATGGTGGATGATGATGATGGTGATGATGATGGTGGTGATGATGATGGTGATGATGATGATGATGATGGTGGTGATGATGATGGTGGTGATGATGTTGGTGATGATGGTGATGGTGTGATGATGATGGTGATGATGATGGTGGTGATGATGATGGTAGATGATGACAGGGTGATGATGATGGTGGTGATGATGATATGGTGATGATGATGGATATGGTGGTGATGATTATGGCAGGATGATGGTGATGGTGATGATGGTGGTGGTGGATGATGATGGTGGTGATGATGATAGGTGATGATGATGGTAGGATGATGATGGTGGTGATGATGATGGTGATGATGAGATGATGTTGATGATGATGGTGGTGGTGATGATGGTGGTGGTGATGATGGTGGTGGTGATGATGGTGGTGATGATGATGATGATGATGATGATGATGATGATGGTGGTGATGATGGTGTGGTGATGATGATGGTGATGATGATGATGGTGGTGATGATTGGTGGGTGGATGATGGTGGTGGTGGATGATGGTGGTGGTTATGATGGTGTTGATGATGATGATGATGGTGGTGATGATGATGGTGGTGATGATGATGGTGGTGATGATGGTGGTGATGATTACGGTGATGATGGTGATGATGATGATGATGGTGGTGATGATGATGTTGGTGATGATGATGGTGATGATGATGGTGATGATGGTGATGGTGGTGATGATGATGGTGGTGATGATGGTGGTGGTGATGATGGTGGTGATGATGGTGTGATGATGATGGTGGTGATGATGATGGTGGTGATGGTGTTGGTGGTGATGATGATGGTGGTGATGGTGATGATGGTGATGGTGGTGATGATGATGATGGTGATGATGGTGGTGATGATGATGGTGGTGATGATGATGGTGGTGATGATGGTGGTGATG
>NW_026110895.1:95000-112500 GCF_024679095.1 Eriocheir sinensis | reverse complement strand
TATCTTGGGCTCGGTTACCAAGAAATGCATAACTGGTAACTTTGTCGGCAAGGCAGGCGGGAGAGAGGAGAGAGAGAGATTCATGAAAACGGCAGAAAACATTATTAGCCTAATCTCACAAACATTAATCGATTAATTAAATGAGACGATGAAGAAGTATGTCGGATCCTTCCAGCATTTAGATGAACTCCATCACTCCCCAAGTCCTCATTTTCTATGCCCATGCCATGAAAACGGAATTTAGAGTCCGGCAGCCTCCCGAGACACCTGTTGACTGCATTTTTTACCGTCTTGTACCTTCTTGGTGTTATACCCCGCGGCTGTAGGCGGGGTTCAATGCTTATGATGTGGCATGCACCTCCAGTGAGTTCTTCAACCGTTAGGGCAAGCTCTGCAATTTCTCTTCCAAGCTCACTGGGTATTGTGTTCTCATTAATATCATTCCCGCCTAACAGCAAAAGCGTGAACTCGGGTTGGTAGTCAATAAATTCTTCCCAGACAGGGCGTTGCATGATGTTACTGACTTTAGCCCCAGGTGAACCATACTTAGCAAGCTCGAACCACGGCATCTTCATCGGTGAGTCAAACCTAAGCCTAGAAACGTAGCTGTGTCCCAAGATGGCTACCTTTCTCATCTCCCTGCAACTCAAGTCACCTGTGCTAGTGCTACCCTCCATGACTCCCGATAATAAAAAAAAAAAAAGCTAATCAGCAGATAGAATTCGGGGTGCCATGCCAAAACTCTATTTGCCGAAACTATTTCTAATAATGTCTGCTAAGAAACACAAGAACTATAGCTAACGGTGCAACACAATAATGTTGCCAGGCTCGGACTGTAGACTTGCTGTCTTTTTTCTGCTGGGTCACACAACCGCTCAGCACTGCCAAACAAAATAGAAAATAAAAATCGTGACTCAGTCAACAAATTATATTTTAGCTACCTGGCAACTTTCAGTACAGTACTATAATTTGTATGTATATATATATATATATATATATATATATATATATATATATATATATATATATATATATATATATATATATATATATATATATATATATATATATATATATATATATATATATATATATATATATATATATATATATATATTTATATATATATACAAATTATGGTTTCAATTTATCGTAACAATTACAACATAAATGCTTTTAGATGCTGATCGCAAGCAGCATGTTTACAAATTTGACACATTATTCTGCTCCTTTTGACTTTAGATCTATTATTTGTGTAACCTGGCCCTGGATAGAATCTAGACATGCTGAACATCTCGCTCCTTTTCTGCTCTGACGGGTTGCCCTTCAGGCACAGCATCAAGTTCAGGTTCAGAGTCATCTAGCAGCAGTTTGATCTTAGCTATTGTACTCTGCGGCAAACCAGAGTTTCCTTCCGTCTCCGTATTTGTGGAATACATAGTGACATCACCAGCTCCCAGCCATAATTAAATGAATTTATACTCCTGGGATCCTTGTTGGTATTTTACCAAATATTGTTTGAGAATTCACTCGAGCAGTATCTAAAATATATGAAAATGCATTGACAGTCCATTTTCTAGACTTGGTGTTAACTGTGTAAAAATTGATTCTCTGGTCAACAATATCAGTGCCTCCTTTAGTGAAGTCATACAGTTTATATATTGCTGGCTTCTTTTGATTGTCATCTTTAGTAACGCCTAACAAGGGGGGCAGCGTACTCAAAAGCAAAACGTTACGCAGGCCCTTGCTTTTGGTTTGTTTCACATAGGAATTAAGGTACATTTTTCCTTGACACTTTTCCTTGTACACTTCATAAGATTTATCTTCTCTTGCATTGACTTCCTTTATCTGTGGTGGTATTCCTTTTCTAGACTGATCTAGTGTGCCCAAAGCAGTGATGTCTTTCGTCAACAGCCAATCGAATAGCTCTAAGCTAGTGTATAGTCTGTCCAGACTAATGGTCTTACACAAGTTGACACTGCTACTCAACTGGTTCACTAGTGCTTTGACTGTTGGCAGAGTACCGCGTATGTAATAGGGCTGGGCTCTTCTTTGGGTTTGCCAGAATAGACAATTGTTCTAAATGTAAACGGATACCTTACAGCGTTGATCGACTTATATAATAGGCCATATCGGACAGGCTTGCTCCTGTTGTATTGTTTGAAACCTATTTGAGTTCTGCATCCATATAAGGTTTCATCAATGGTCAAGTAGTCGTCTGGTTGTAGGACTGAACTACAGCGCACATTGAATGCCTCAAAGAGCTCCCTCACTGCTGCGAACCTGTCATGTAACCATCTTTGAGGGCGAGTGGCGAGATCGTCAAATGTTATGTTAGCATGAAGAAAAGCAAATCTATGCCATGACATGACAGCACCAAAATTGGGTGACCTATTTTTCCTTGAAAAGAAGTTTTGGTCATGTGTGTTTTGTCCTAACAAACCTCTAACATATAACAGGCCCAGAAAAGCTCTCATCTCTACAGAATCTGTTATTCTAATGTGTACTGTGTCTTTCTTTACTGTTTCTCTCTCTGATAATTGGTCAATTATCTTTTGAATTTTAACATTAGTGTTCCGCACTATTTCATCAATAATATGATCTGTAATAAACAATTCCCATGCTTTTATAGCTGTGTCAGCCTCAGTTGCCTCACCTAGTAAACTTCCTGCACGTATCAAGTTACTTTCAATCTCATTATTAGTCCATTGGTTTTGCCAGGTTACTTGTTTCCCAGGCTGTGACCCCCTAGGCTTTTGTAAGAAGACTGTATGCTCTTTGGTTTCGTGGGGAAGGTGAAAATCATCATAGTTATTTACATTGAGGCAGCTATCCAGAGAGTTTACTAACCTGTCTCTTACTAACTGTTTCCTATGTCTGTTAGGAATCCATTCATCTACCTCTGCAGCATCATCCTGATATTCAAATTCGCTTCCTTCTGCCTCACTCTCTGATAATGGATCAGGAAACACATCAACATCTCGCAAAAAATCACCGATAACATCAGTAATAAAATTTTCCTGTGGGTCCGTAAACCCATACTCACTTTGTGCCATAGTACTGTTGTTATACTCCTTGTGAGTCAACCTACGTCACGAACAGACCTTGGTAGCAGGTAACGGTGATGATGTCGTGAAGTCAGTGTGTAAGCTTTTAGACCAAGCTAACGCCTGCCGACTCAGCGTCTCGCGGCGCATGTAAACACCTCAGTTACCCAGACTCACCCCAAGCACGTACGTTTTTTTCTTTATTAGCTATATATAGGAATTGTCTGGCCAAAGTACAAGAAATTAACATATGTACGAGACACAGTTATCACCTTATGGTAGTGTCAAAATAAGTATTGTATGTGCCATAATTCGTCATCGCCTCGCCGCAATCACAAGCTCGTGTCGCCAACTGCCGTTGAATAACTCTCGTACACAGCGGGCTGTGTACGTTTTTATTATGTTTTTATTACAGCTAGCTTGTTTGTTGGTCTGTTTAGTGTATCAGCCTTTCCCTTTCAAGTTCGCTCTGAGCCTGTCCCTCCCCCTCTAACCCTACCCTTGCTTTCCTATACACTCCTGCACATTCCAAGAGACAATAGAAGGAGTGGATCAAGAAGGGGAGGCTTGTTTCTCTCTGTCTATATATTTGCCGTCTTTCTCATTATTGCTTTCTTTCTCTTTTTCTCCTCCTTTTTTTCTTTCTCTTTCTTTCTTAACCTTTCTGTCATTCTTCCTCTCTTTCTTTTCCTCTTCCCGTCCAGACGTCGCTTTGTTTTGTCTATATATTTTCCAATATAGTTTTCTCTCTCTCTCTCTCTCTCTCTCTCTCTCTCTCTCTCTCTCATAGATATCCTGTTACTGATTTACAAAGAATTGACAGGGACAGGGAAATTATGGCAAAATGATGGTTCTGTAAGAACTGAAACAAACAAATTGGAGCTTACTCGTGGCAAATGAGGTGGATGGGGAGCAGTGGGCGGAGGTGTGAACCATCATTAGGCAGGAGGGAGGGAAAAGATGGGAGGGAGGAAACAAACTGGAGCTTACTAGTGTCAAATGAGGTGGATGGGGAGCAGTGGGCGGAGGTGTGAACCATCATTAGGCAGGAGGGAGGGAAAAGATGGGAGGGAGGAGACAAACTGGAGCTTACTAGTGTCAAATGAGGTGGATGGGGAGCAGTGGGTGGAGGTGCGAACCATCATCATTAGGCAGGAGGGAGAAAGAAAGAGAGAGAGAAAGAAAGAAAGAAAGAAAGGAAATATAACTGAAGTAAAAAGTGTGCTACTATTCTCTTAGTGAATAAGAATGTGGACCTCAAAGAGGTCCGGGGTGGGTGGGTTAGGTCGGGCTCGCTCAGGCAGCGGCATTAACCACCGAAGCCGTACAGGGTGCGGCCCTGGCGTTTGAGGGCGTACACCACGTCCATGGCGGTGACGGTCTTGCGCTTGGCGTGCTCAGTGTAGGTGACGGCATCCCTGATGACGTTCTCCAGGAACACCTTGAGCACACCACGGGTCTCTTCGTAGATGAGACCGGAGATGCGCTTCACACCGCCACGGCGCGCCAGACGACGGATGGCCGGCTTGGTGATGCCCTGGATGTTGTCCCGAAGAACCTTGCGGTGACGCTTGGCGCCTCCCTTTCCGAGTCCCTTGCCTCCCTTGCCGCGGCCAGTCATGGTTCAGGTGGGTAGCTCAACAGTGGAGTGAGTGTTGGGTTGGAGTTCAGTTCAATAGTTTATTGATAACCTTCACATAAGACATATAAAAATAAACATAAAAATTACAAAAATAAGCGGTTACCAAAGCAGGCTCTAAACAAGCAGCCTGCCCGATGTACGATACATAGATGGCACTAGTTACAATTGGACAATATTACACATGGATGAAATGTCTTTTTATTCAGTGGTCACCGGCGTAGTAGCTTTCGAGCTCAGCGTCGGTGAGGTCTCTGTCTGCGTTGAGGAAGAAGTCGTCGTCCACGTCTCCGACGTCGACCTCGTCCTCCGAGACGTCTTCCTCCTCGTAAGTCGCCCACTCAACCTCCTGCCTGTGGTCGAAGTGACGTGGGGGGTTACCCAGTGGGCGGGCCGTGCGGATGGTGGCTGGGAGCGGCTTCCCTTCACGGAGTGTCCTCCTCACTAGGGGGAGGGCTGTCTCGTGCGGGATCCTCTCGAACCTGGCCTCCTCCTCTTGTTCAGTGAGGTGCTCGTAGCGGATCAGGAGATCCACCAACTCGCCCTCACTGAAATTGTAGGTCCGTGGGGTCTGGGTCGCCTGGCAGCTGCCGGGAGCCTCGCGGGGTGCTGGCTCCACTGCAGTCGCCGGCGCGTCCACCGTCTCGAGTGTCTGGTCCCTGGTCCTCTGTTTCTTCGGCGCGGGTACATCTGGGGACACTACTGGGGGTGTCACCTCGGCTGTCCCCGCAGCCGTCTCCGTTCTCGTCGGCCGTGGTGGGTCCACCTCCATCTCCCTAGCGGGAGACTTTGGTGTCGGAACGCTCAGTTCCGTGGGTCCCGTCCTCCTCTTTCGTCTGCGGCGCCTCCTCTTTCGTCCTTCACCGTGGGGTGGCGTCCTCTCCTCCGTGGGCGGCTGCCTTGGCCGCGCTGCTGCCGGGTCCGCCGAAGACGTCGTCCTCTGCAGCTTGGCTCCCGGGATTCTGCGGAGTCGAGCGGGGCACCTGCGGTTCCAGGCATGGTGACCTGAACTGCGGGAGGGGCACACAGCCACCGGGCGCGCCACGCCTTCCCTAAGGCGGCGAACGCAGTCCCTCGTAGCGTGGTCCCCGCTGCACACGCCGCACAGCTCCTCCGTCCTGGTACACTGCCGCTGCCTGTGGCCGAAAGCCTGGCACTTGTAACAGCGCACAGGCTCCGGCACGTAGCGGCGGCAGGTAAAGCGTCCCCAGCATCCGAGGTCCAGCGAGGCGGGGACACGTCCCCGCAGCGTCTCAGCTGCACGCTCCGGGTGGGCAGGCGTCGTCCGTGGCCGGCGTTGTAGTGGCACCTCACTGCAGCTGCAACGCAGGGGTGCGCCAACACCGGGTCCAGTGGGAGGTGGGTAGGGTACCCAAGCAGGACACCCTTCACCGCCGCCTCCTTCTTGTCCAGGGTGATGCCGCGGGTCCGTCCTGCAGCAATCTCGTCCAGGGTGGTGGCGTGGTCCCAGTCCCACGCACGGATGAGGAAGTCCCCCGCGCGGGAGACCGTCACCCGGAGTCGCAGCTTCCGCTCGTCCTCCATCCACCGAATGGCCTGGTAGTGGGTGCTGAAGTCCGAAGACACCAGCCTCCACTCCGGCAGGGGTCCGCTCGATCGGTCCTCCCCGCCGTCCTCGTGAAGCGTCCTCCTTCGGGCCCGCTTGCTCTGCACGCGGGTCCATCCGTCCCCGTCGTCAGGAGCGGACTCCGTGGGCCGCTTCCTTCTTGCCGCCATAGCAGAGGCGGGAGCTGAAAGCTCAACCGGGCCGTCTGCAGGGGCAAGTCAGGGAGAGCAGCAGTGAGGAGAGAGGGTCTGCACTCACTGCTGTCTGCGCCGGAACTGTTGTGTTGGGTTGCTTGCTTTTGCTTTAATAGTTTATTGATAACTTTTACATAAGACATAAAAATAAAAATAAACATGAAAAATTACAAAAATAATCGGTTATCAAAGCAGGCTCTAAATAAACAGCCTGCCCGATGTACAGTACATAGGTTACACAGGATACAAATGTTCAATAATACACATGGGCAAATGTCAAGTCATTCACTGGTCACCGGCGTAGTAGCTTGCAAGCTCCTCGTCGGTGAGGTCCCTGTCTGCATTCAGGAAGAGGTCTTCGTCCACGCCTCCGACGTCGACCTCGTCCTCCGAGACGTCTTCTTCCTCATACGTCGCCCACTCAACCTCCTGCTTATGATCGAAGTGGCGTGGGGGGTTACCCAGTGGGCGGGCCGTGCAGATGGAGGCAGGGAGCGGCTTCCCTTCACGGAGTGTCCTCCTCACTAAGGGGAGGGCTGTCTCGTGCGGGATCCTCTCGAACCTGGCCTCCTCCTCTTGCTCAGTGAGGTGCTCGTAGCGGATCAGAAGATCCACCAGCTCGCCCTCACTGAAGGTGTAGATCCGTGGGGTCTGGGTCGCCTGGCAGCTACCGGGGGCCTCGCGGGGTGCTGGCTCCTCCGTAGTCGTCGGCGCGTCCCTCGTCTCGGGTGTCTGGTCCCTGGTCCTCTTTTTCTTCTTGCTGGCGGGTACCTCCGGGGACACAGCTGGGGGTGTCACCTCAGGGGTCACCGCTGCCTCCTCCGTCACTGTCGGCCTTGGTGGGTCCACCTCCATCTCCCTAGCGGGAGACTTTGGTGTCGGGACGCTCTGCTCCGTGGGTCCCGTCCTCCTCCTCCGTCTGCGGCGCCTCCTCTTTCGTCCTTCTCCTTGGGGTGTCGTCCTCTCCTCCGTGGGCGGCTGCATAGGCCGCGCTGCTGCCGGGTCCGCCGAAGACGTCGTCCTCCGCAGCTTGGCACCCGGGATTCTGCTGAGCCGAGCGGGGCACCTGCGGTTCCAGGCATGGTGCCCGGAACTGCAGTTGGGGCACACAGCCACCGGGCGCGCCACACCTTCCCGAAGGCGGCGAACGCAGTCCCTCGTGGCGTGGTCCCCGCTGCACACGCCGCACAGCTCCTCTGTCCTCGTACACTGCCGCTGCCTGTGGCCGAAGGCCTGGCACTTGAAACAGCGCACAGGCTCCGGCACGTAGCGGCGGCAGGTGAATCGTCCCCAGCATCCGAGGTCCAGCGAGGCGGGGACACGTCCCCGCAGCGTCAGCTGCACGCTCCGGGTGGGCAGGCGTCGTCCGTGGCCGGCGTTGTAGTGGCACCTCACAGCAGCTGCAACGCAGGGGTGCGCCAACACCGGGTCCAATGGGAGGTGGGTAGGGTATCCAAGCAGGACACCCTTCACCGCCGCCTCCTTTTTCTCCAAGGTGATGCCGCGGGTCCGTCCTGCAGCAATCTCGTCCAGGGTGGTGGCGTGGTCCCAGTCCCACGCACGGATGAGGAAGTCCCCCGCGCGGGAGACCGTCACCCGGAGTCGCAGCTTCCGCTCGTCCTCCATCCACCGAATGGCCTGGTAGTGGGTGCTGAAGTCCGAAGACACCAGCCTCCACTCCGGCAGGGGTCCGCTCGATCGGTCCTCCCCGCCGTCCTCGTGAAGCGTCCTCCTTCGGGCCCGCTTGCTCTGCACGCGGGTCCATCCGTCCCCGTCGTCAGGAGTGGACTCCGTGGGCCGCTTCCTTCTAGCCGCCATAGCAGAGGCGGGAGCTGAAAGGTCAACCGGGCCGTCTGCAGGGGCAAGTCAGGGAGAGCAGCAGTGAGGAGAGAGGGTCTGCACTCACTGCTGTCTGCGCCGGAACTGGTGTTTTGTTGGGTTGGAGCAGCGTTCGCTCTATATATGCAGAGCCAGAGGCTGCGGTGGTGGGTCTTTGGGCGATAGGCTGGCTCCTGCCGTCTAGTTCCGGACGGCCCAGTGACGTTGGGTGAGCCTCCGCACTGTACTAGGCTCTAGCATATGCAGACAGCTCCAAGAGACCCCTAAGTTCCTCCAATAGGGCTAGATAGATGCACTGCCTGACGGGGGCGGGCAAGCGCGGGACTAGGAGGCAGCGCACGCGCAGGACGCAGACCACCGCTCCTCCCCCGGCCGCCAAAACTATAAAAACCAGAAACGGCTGGCAGACTCAACTGTTCTGTTCGTCCGTAGCCATGGCCCGTACCAAGCAGACTGCCAGGAAATCCACCGGTGGCAAGGCGCCCCGCAAGCAGCTGGCCACCAAGGCCGCTCGCAAGTCGGCCCCGGCCACCGGAGGAGTCAAGAAGCCTCACCGCTCCAGGCCCGGGACCGTGGCCATCCGTGAGATCCGCCGCTACCAGAAGAGCACCGAGCTCCTCATCAGGAAGCTGCCCTTCCAGCGTCTGGTGCGCGAGATCGCCCAGGATTTCAAGACCGATCTCCGCTTCCAGTCCTCTGCCGTCATGGCTCTGCAGGAAGCCTCCGAGGCCTACCTCGTCGGTCTCTTCGAGGACACCAACCTCTGCGCCATCCACGCCAAGCGTGTCACCATCATGCCAAAGGACATCCAGCTGGCCCGTCGCATTCGCGGCGAGCGTGCCTAAGCGGGCGTAGCCCGTCTGAGTACTACAATCTGCTCACACTATATCTAGGCCCGGTTCAGGGCCAAAGTCACTTTCCGGGAGAGAGTTTAGACAGACACTGGGGCGGGCATGGGGGGAGGAGGAGGAGGAGGATCACTGGCTTGTTGCCTGTCCCACATCTCCTTCTGCTTCATAATCTCATATCAATTGATTGGGGGGCTTTGATTTCTCTCTTAACTTATTTCAACTGGCGGGTGCACGAGTAGGGAATATGTGGGGACTACACGCAGGCAGGAAGACAGGAATTACCAGAACAAGTAAATAAATATAAACGGAGGGGCGGAATCACCAACTACTGATGACGGCTGCTATGTAGGCATATATCGCTCATCATGATCCCCTGCAGCTGACAACAAACGACCGAGAGAAGCATTGGCGATTTCAAGCCTTGGTCGCGGTTTGGCGAGCACTGGTGGGACTCGGTCCGCTTATTGATGCCATGCATCCCTTGGTGGGTCAGTTCAGTGAGAGAGAGAGAGAGAGAGAGAGAGAGAGAGAGAGAGAGAGAGAGAGAGAGAGAGAGAGAGAGAGAGAGAGAGAGAGAGAGAGAGAGAGAGAGAGAGAGAGAGAGAGAGAGAGAGAGAGAGAGAGAGAGAGAGAGAGAGAGAGAGAGAGAGAGAGAGAGAGAGAGAGAGAGAGAGAGAGAGAGAGAGAGAGAGAGAGAGAGCGCGGGAGGGACTAACCGTCTTCGTTCTCTTTCGGGAAATAGTTTGTGGCTCCGATGGAGCCGGTTCTTTTCCAGTGCAAGCAAGTTGGTGGGTTGCTTATTTGGAGGAGGTGTACTTGGTGACGGCCTTGGTGCCTTCGGACACGGCGTGCTTGGCCAGCTCACCGGGCAGGAGGAGACGGACGGCCGTCTGGATCTCCCGACTGGTGATGGTGGAGCGCTTGTTGTAATGGGCCAGGCGAGAGGCCTCGGCGGCGATGCGCTCGAAGATGTCGTTCACGAAGGAGTTCATGATGGACATGGCCTTGGAGGAGACGCCGGTGTCGGGGTGGACCTGCTTGAGCACCTTGTAGATGTAGATGGAGTAGCTCTCCTTCCTCCTGCGCTTCTTCTTCTTGTCACCCTTGGCGATGGCCTTCTGGGCCTTGCCAGCCTTCTTGGCGGCCTTTCCTGATGCTTTGGGGGGCATGTCTGCTTCTTCGTTCCCAGACGGCGAGCGAATGTTGCCGGGCCGCCCTTCCTTCCTTCCTTTAAGATTAACCCCTAAGAAGGGGAACGGGCCTTTGTCGACTACGACGGCCCGTCGCAGTCATGGCTGGGGCTATATATGTGCATACACGGCACGCCGCGCGCACGTGTGCAGGTACAGAAATACATACACACGCGCACACACACGCCAATGTACGCACATATATAGATTGTTAACACCCCTTCCCACTAAGTGGGTTGGGGCACAGGCGCACCAGGCGTCCTGTAGCTGACTTAAAAATTCATTCACGCACATACTCACACACAAACACCCACACATACATACACGCTCTAACACGCCCATATATACAGAACAGAGAGCCTACCTGGGCGGCTCATATGCCCGCACTAGGGCAGTAAGCGCCCTGTCGTCCAGGGCCCCCACCAAGGCTGGCGCTGAGAGCCCCTCCCGGTTTGGAAGCAGGTTGCGCGTCGCACCGCACTCGAGGAGGTAGTGGAGGAGCGGCTGGAGGACCTCCTCCTCGCAGTACGGGCACTCGACAGGGACAGGGTCATCCGGGTGAAGGACCGACGCACATTTGTAGCCGAGACGGAGGCGGCGGATGTTGGATGCCTCCCGTCTCGGCAGATTTGGCGGTAGCTGGCGGGCGCCGGTGTTAGTGGCCGCCGAGTACCAAAACGCGGACGGCGAGCCCGCAGCCAGGGCCTCTTCCAGCTCCCTGACGACCCCAGTAGCAGATCGTGCGGCCATGGCCCTCTTCACTTGGGCAAGGCTAACCACAACAGGCCGCGTGACAGCAGGCAGGAGCGTTGCCTCAGCAGCAGCGCCGTCCGCCGCCTCGTTGCCTGCCACGCCCGAGTGGCTGGGCAACCAGTTAACTTTTACAGGGCGCCCCGCTCCTCTCAACTCTGCCAGCCTCGCATGGATGGAGGTGAGGAGAGACACGTTGTCGCGCGGGGGGTCCTATAGCAGAGAGCGGATGGCAGGGACTGAATCGCAGTGGATCAAGACAGGGCCCCGACCCCCTTCCACTGCATGATCCAGCGCCCCGCCAATGGCTGCCAGCTCAGCCTGGGTGGAGGAACAACCGTCTGGCAGACGGAAAACAGCAGTGACCCCACCGCACACAAAAGCAGCGCCGACAGCCCCCGTCTGGTGGTTGACGGAGCCGTCCGTGAAGTACACGGAGGCTCCAGGGTGCGCTGCTTCCCGCTCTCTGCTGTCAGCCTCCCTGGCCAACTCCAGAGGGGTGAGGAGGGCCTTCCTTTTGGCGAGCGGCCGTATGGTGGCTGTTAAGGCAGGCGGCTCCCACGGGGGGCGGGCAACGTAGGTGGGGTGGGGGGCGTCCACAGCCGTCACAAGGGCGTGGGGGAGTCCGCTATTGCGAATCGTGGCCGCCGCCACAGTCGCCCACGTTCTCTTGCGGAAGAGGAGAGGGTCCTGCAGGAGGGCCTGCCCGACGGAGGCACGGAGCTGCTCCGCCCCCATGCATCTGAGCAGCGCCGCCAGATGCCCCACTGAGAGTTGGGTGACTCTCGCGGCGACGCTGCACACGCGTGCCTCCGCCCGGAGGCACACGCATTTCGTCCACATGGGGCGCCAATGATGACGCGGAGGGCGGCGTTCTGAGCTGTCTCCAGCGGCCTAAGCGCCGCCGGACCCACCGTCAGCAGGCACGGCGTCCCATAATCAATACAGGACCGAACGCCCTGGATGTAGAAAGTCCGCAGGACCCTGTCCCCAGACCCACCCGCTGTTCTGGCAAGGGCCCTCATCACATTAGTGCGCCGCACCTCGTCCCGCACACGGGCGATGTGCGGGCCAAAGGACAGGCTGGAGTCAACAGTGACCCCGAGGTACTTGTAAGTGTGCACCCACGGCACGGGCGTACCCTCGAGGTCGAAGGGCTCAGGAAGGTGGCCGTGGCGGAAGGCCATGGCCTTTGTCTTAGTCCTGTTGACTACCAGCCCTAGGGCGGCGCACGTCTGAGTCAGCCGGCGGAGGAGCTGGCGGGCGCAGGCCACCTGGTTGGGGCCCCACACCACCAGGGCCACATCGTCCGCATACGATAGGACTCTTGCGGTTCCGCTCGTCGGAGGGGCCACCAACTTCTCGACGAGCAGATTGAACAGCACGGGGCTCAGGACGCCACCCTGAGGCGTGCCGTTCTCAAAAGTCTCTATCGCAGACGTATGGCCCTGAAATCGGACGGCCGCTCTCCGTCCCTCCAGATAATGGCCCACCCACGCCAGCAGGCGGCCACGGACGCCCCGTTCAGCGAGAATGGAGAGCATGGCTGGGGCTGAGGCGAGCTCAAAAGCTTTCTCGAGGTCGAGAAATACCACCACCGCCCGTCTCCCCAAGACACCAGAGAGGAGGGTGGAGATGCAGTCCCTGGTGCCCCTGCCCCGGCGGAAGGCAAAGAGGTGGTGATGGAGAGGGCCCATCGCCCACTGAAGGCGCGGAAGCAGGACTCTCTCCATACACTTGCCGAGGCAGCTTAGGAGGGAGATCGGGCGATGTTGGAGCCCGTCTCCACTCTTGGGGATGGGAACGATGGTGGCCAGCTTCCAGGAGGCCGGCAGTGCTCCGAGCTCGAAGGACCTGTTGAAGAGTCCCAGAACCTCCGCCAGCATGTCCGGGCCAGCGTTCGCCAGGAAGGAGTAGGGGATCCTGTCGACCCCGGTGGCGGTGTCCTTCCTGGGGATGGCCCGCTCCAGCTCCCAGAGCTCTATAGGCGCGTCAGTGACATGCGCCTGTAGGCAGGCCTCCCTGAAGGCGGCCACTCTCCCAGGGTTCGCCTCCCTCAGCAGGTCGCGAGTGTGGGCCGGAAGCCGGGCGGAAGCAGCACGGGAGGAGAAGGTGGCAACGAGCCGCTCCGCCTCGGCCTGGGGCTGTGGGTGTAGAGCTGGGCGCGCAACGGCACCCCCGGCGACGGCCCTCAGCTTCCGCCAGAGGACTGCAGCGGACGTACAGCCGTCAAGTCCCTCGCACCACGCCAGCCAGTGCTCCTCCTGCACCCGGTCGGCGGTTTCCCTGGCGCGACGAACAGCAGCGCGCAGCAAGCCTCGCGTCGCCTCCGTGTTGACTCTCCTGTTAAGCTTACGGGCCTGGTTGACTCGGTGGATCGCGTCCCTCACCTCCTCGGTATAGTACCACCTGTCACGGTGGACCACCGCCACAGGCCGGAGGAGGGGGATCGCCTCATCAGCAGCTGCTG
This sequence comes from Eriocheir sinensis, assembly GCF_024679095.1. NCBI lineage: Eukaryota > Metazoa > Arthropoda > Malacostraca > Decapoda > Varunidae > Eriocheir > Eriocheir sinensis. The sequence continues at coordinate 98,953 of NW_026110895.1, read as the reverse complement.
TGAAGGCGTCAACCAGGCGAGCGTCCGCCGCCTCGAGGTCGTCGGGCCGGATGGTGGCAGCCAGACGACGGGCGACGGCCCCGCGGAACCGAGGCCAGTCAGCCCGGCGCAGGTTCCAGCGAGGAGGCCGCTGTGGTAACACAGGCGGCGGGACAGGGAGTGCAACAACGGAGGCGAAATGGTCGCTCGCGAGGTGCGGGTGGAGGGTCCACGTTGCGTCGACTGCAAGTGGCTGCGACACAAAGCTGAGGTCCAGGACGCCACCAGCCATGTGCGTGGGCACCCCGGTGTTGAGGAGCGCAACCCCAGGAACGTCCTCCAAGGCCGAGGCAAGGTGGCGCCCTGCGCGGTTCCTCCCCCTACTCCCCCACCTTTCATGGTGGGCGTTGAAATCACCCCCGATGAAGGTGGGTTCGTCATTAGCCAGGGAGAGGAGTTCAGTGTAGTCGGGCTCTGCCCGCGGCCCGCTGTACACGCAGTAGAACGCGACACACGCGCTCGGCAAGGTCACCTTGACTGCCAATTCCTCCACACCGGCACCGCACAGCACGGGGCGATGCACTCGAGAACAGGGAAGTACATGCCTGACCAAGATACAACACCCACGCGCCGCACCGGCGACGGCAGGGAGGTAAAAGGCCCTGTAGCCCTTGAAGGGCACCGACTGGCCCTCCCGAAGGAGCGTCTCCTGTAAAAGGATGACGTCAAAGCCGTCGGTGCCGATCGCAGCTCGCAGGAGGTTAACCTTGCCGCGCACGCCGCACACGTTCCACTGCAGAACACTTAGCGGTCGGTCGCCGAGGAGGTCCCCGGGGCGATCACAGGGGCCGCCGCGCGCGAGGGGCCGGCCCCGGCGCTTCGGGGGTCACAATGCCCTGGGCTGGGGGATGCGGGAGCGGGTCGGAGCCGCCCGCACTGGGATGTGTGAGCGGGGCTTGGCGGTCTGGGACGCCTGCGCTGGCTGGGCCACCGAGACGGCAGGTGCCACTGCTGCCTGGGAGGGCGCGTCGACCTCCATGCGGGCCTCCGCCGCGGGAGGTGGAGCGTCCTCGCGGACAGGGGCCTGCACAGCTGGAGGCGCAGCAACTGGAGTTTGCAGCGGGGTGGCGGGAGACGCGACCGGACTGTCGATGGTGGGGAAACACTCCTCCACCGTCGCCGGAATGAGCAGCTTCGGCAGCGAAGCGGGATGAGCAGCAGCAGGGGCGTTCATAGTCCGAGGTGGCGGGGGCAGAGGTGACTGGGGGCGAGGGAGGGGGCAGCGCGAGGTAGAAGCCGGCGGACAAGGCAGAATCAGCCGGTGAGGAGCGGTGCTGTCGCTTGGGGCCCACCGTTTGCCAACCGTCATCACCCGCAGGGTTGTTGATGGGGGGCGCGGTGGGTGAAGGAGCAGTCTCCCCGTCGATGACATCGACGAAAAGCTCTGACTCAGATGTCAAGCTCGACCCTGACTCAGAGTCCTCCATTCGGTCATGAACTCTCCGCGACTTACACGCCCGAGAAGCAGAGGGGTCAGCGGGCTCATCAGGAGGCAAGCCCTCAGTCGAGGAGGCAGCGGACGAAGAGGGAGCAGCAGGCACGCTTATGCTGGACGTCACGGCCGGAGGCAGAGTGAGGAGCAGCGGAGCAGCAGCTGGGGCTAGAGTCAGAGTCAGCAGGGGGGCCGGTAGAGTCGTCGAGTCAGGGTCGGGCGAGAGTCAGAGTCAGCGGGGCTGCCAGGGCAGGAGTCAGAGTCAGCGAGGAGAGGGCCGGCGCCGAGGACAGACTCAGAGGCAGCAGGGGTAGGAACAGCGGGGCCGGGGTCAGAGTCAGAGACAGCAGAGGAGTGCTGAGAAGCGGTAGGAGAGAGGGGGCGTGAAGCAGCACCGCGAGCGGGCGGAGGAGAGGTAGGAGAGCGGGAACGGGAGGCCGCACCGCGAGCGGGCGGAGGAGAGGGAGGAGAGCGGGAACGGGAAACACCACCACGAGCGGGCGGAGGGGAGGGAGATGAGCGGGTAGCAACAGTACCAGCAGGCGGGGGGGCGTACTTACGCCGGCCTTTCTGCTTGCCCATGATGAAGAATCACAAGCAGTAAACCTAACAACCCTAAAAACAAGACCGCCCCCAACGGGAACACAGCTAGCTAAGGGTGAGGGGTGAGGGCTGGATGCCAGTGACCTATCAGAGTCCCTGACGGCCACCCCACAATTTCCTATAACCAGCCCTCTGAGGGCCCCCTTCGTGGACGTGCCCTACGCTGGCACTCCTTCAGGGTTCGGCGTCGGAAAAGAGCGGGGGTCTCTAATTGGCAGCTGTAGCACTGGTCTTAATACCAAAACAGGTAGAGCACAGGGTGCGTGTGTACACGTACACGTACACGGAGTGTACAAGGCAGGAGCAGTAGTGTGATGGAGGCTGGCGCGAGGTGGAGGGTGCACAGTGTGGTGTGCAGCGCGGGGCAGCTTATCACCAGGCGAGCGGCCGGCCGGCGTGCGCGGGGTGGACAGCGCACGGTATGGGCGGGCGACACTACCAAGCGGCGAGGCGTGACTGGTACTGGAGCGAGCGGGGCAGACGTCTTGTCAGGGGGAAAGCAGCAGGTCCAATGCCGGGCCGCCTTCTTCGTCTTCTAGGTTTACCCCCTAAAAAGGGGGAACGGGCCTTTGTCGCTGTGGACGGCCCGTCGCAGAGGGGAACCCGCCGCGGGCGTGCGGCGGGTGGGGGAGCCCTTCCGTCGCCGCCTCAGCCACGGGTATAAACCGGGGGGCAGCGACGGAGGAACGGGCCCTCCGAGCTCTGGCTCAAGGAGCAGCCCGCTCGTGTGGGCGAGCAATGCAAGCTCGTTGCGGGAGCCTCCGCCGCCGCCACAGCCACGGGTAACAGCCGGCGAGCAGCGACGGAGGCACGGGCTCTCTGGGCAGGCGCCCAGCAGACACCCGTAGCGGTGCACGGGCGAGCAGCCGACCGATCGACTTGACTGCCGCGGTGGGGCCCTAAGCGAGGATGACCAAGCGGGTCAACCACGCCGCAGCAGAAGGACCCCCCGGCTGCTCGCCCGAGGAGTGCTGGCGGTCCACTGCCGGGCCGCCCCCGGATTCCCCCTTTATGGCGGCGCCGCTCCCTCGGGATCGCGGGGACGCGTGGCGGCACGCGCTCCCATTGGCAGGCTCGCCCGGCCGTCCCCGCCCTCCGATCCTGCGCTGCACTATATAGGGCGAAAAAGCCGCGAGCGGCAGGTATTCGCTCTCCGAGCCCACAGCAGAAGCGCAAGTCCACGCCCCCACCACTCACTGTCGACATGTCTGGACGCGGCAAGGGAGGAAAGGTGAAGGGGAAGTCAAAGTCCCGCTCCAGCCGTGCCGGCCTGCAGTTCCCCGTGGGCAGGATCCACCGTCTCCTGAGGACGGGCAACTATGCCGAGCGCGTGGGCGCCGGCGCCCCCGTGTACCTGGCGGCCGTCATGGAGTACCTGGCCGCCGAGGTGCTCGAGCTGGCCGGCAACGCGGCCCGCGACAACAAGAAGACCCGCATCATCCCCCGCCACCTGCAGCTGGCCATCCGCAACGACGAGGAGCTGAACAAGCTCCTCTCCGGCGTCACCATTGCCCAGGGAGGTGTGCTGCCTAACATCCAGGCGGTGCTCCTGCCCAAGAAGACCGAGAAGAAGTAATCGCCCTCGGCCTTTCAGGGACGACAACAGTACCGTTTAATCCGGCTCCCCTTGGGAGCCACACCCTTTTCCAAAAAGAGACTTCTGGACACACACCCTCAACTACATAGTGACATTCCTAGGTCAATTCCTGCTGATATTACTAGGAAGAAGACCCTCAGTCATGACAACAATTATTAACAACCCCCACGTATGGCAGGCTTCCCACACTTAGTTTGTTTGTTTGTTTGTTTTCTTCACGGCAGGTAAGGGACTCCTCTGCTGACAACGACGATAACAACAACCCACAAGACATAACATAAC
>NW_026110895.1:77500-90000 GCF_024679095.1 Eriocheir sinensis | reverse complement strand
TTGTGTGCTTGAGCCATTAGACCCTGGTGTGGTACGAAGCCGAACCCCGAGGGCATTGCCACGAGGGGGCCCCCTAGGATAAGGGGGTGGTCATAGGAAGCACCAGGGTTCTTGTTAGGTCCCCCAAGACCCATTAGGGGCAACAGCAGTGCTTACCGAGCCCTTTAGAGGGTGGGTTTGCTGTAGCCCCCTGCTGTTGTAGGCTAGCGGCTCTTTGTTAGGCTAGTTCTGTTTTTTGTACTTTTTTATTTATTTTGTTTTATATGTTTAGCTGTGGTTCAGCCTTCGGGCTGTCTCGTTGTTAGGATGCCATCTGACAAACGTGACCGCCCTGTCAGCGACTCGGAAGTCTCCGACTCCGGGTCGCCCTTGGATAAACAGCTCCGCCTTGAGTCTGAGAGCGAGTGCGATGAGGCGACCCTTGCCCCGCTTCCCCCCTCGTCTGATGATGAGTGGGTGGTGGTGGAGGGGAGACGTCGACGCCGCTCTCGGCTGACTCCCGCTGCCGCCGCTGCTCGAACCTCTGCTTCGTCCACCGCTACCGCTGCTACCATGACCGCCGCCGCTGCTGCCACGCCCGCTTCCTCTGACTATTCGGCTGCCTCCTTGTTCCATGGTGAGCGTCAGGCGCCCCCGCACCGCGCCGCTACCTCTGCTGCCTCTGCCTCGCCCGGCACCGCTTCTATCTCCAACGCCGCTCCTGCTGCTTCCCTCCCTGCCACGCCCGGCATTGCTCCTCCATCACACCCCGAGTCTGCTGCTTCCGGCCCTTCGACCCCCAAAGTCCTGGTTCCTCCGACGGCGGGGTTCGATACGGCTCTCGACCTTGCCGAGGCCCTAGAGGAGCAGCTTGGCACCCGCTTGCAGCTCCGTTTTTTAGAGTCGGGGAGCGTGCTTGCCACCCCGCCGTCGGAAGCCGTCCTCCACTCCCTCCTGGCCGTTACCTCGGTCCAGGGCAAGCCTGTCGCCCTGCGACAGGTTGGCGAGGCCACCACCAAGGGCGTGGTGACTGCGTATCCCGTGGCAATGCCCCTGAAAGCCCTCCTTCGCCACCCAGACGTTCTCACTGCAGACAGGTGCATGACACGGGACGGGCTCGCCACCAGACAGGTGATGATCACCCTGAAGGGGCCACTCCCGGGCTCCCTCGACCTGGGGAGCTGGGGAGTATTCTACACCCGCCCCTTCAACAAAGAGCCTCTCAGATGCTACCGATGCCAACAATTCGGGCACCACCGCTCCCGATGCAACCGCCCCGCTGTGTGCGGCATGTGCTCCGGGCCGCACATGACAGAGGGGTGCCTGGAAAAATACAAGGCCGGGGAGGAAGTGCAGGCAGCCTGTCCGAACTGCAAGCTGCACCACCACGCCTGGAGCCGCCGCTGCCCCACACGGAGGACCATAGTCGAGCGCGGCATCCAGAGGCAGGTGGAATGGCAGGCCGCCCACAACCCGTCTCGCCCTGCTTGGACCCGACAGTCCCGCTCCCGCTCCCGCCCCCGCCACGTGCAAGCCCCTCCTGCTCCAGCAACGCTCGCCTCCGAGGAACACTTCCCCAGCCTCCTTCCGCCGCGCGCCACCCGAGCCACTACCCCGATCCCGGCGGCACCACCTGCCCCGCACCCTCGTGCGGACGCCGTCAAACCCTCCACCCCAACTCCTGCCTCACAGCCCCCTCCTGCCTCCACCTCGGGCCCTCCGCAGCGGCAACACCGTGCTCCCACACCGCCACCCCCGCCCAAGGCACAGCGCAAACACCGACGACGCAGCTGTCAGTCCCCGCTACGTCCACAGGCTCCACCCCCAGGGTCAGTGCTCGTCACCAAGGACGCGCTGGAGGGCATGCTCACAAGCTTTGCCTTGGCCCTCACAACTCTTCTACAGATGACGCCGGACAAGGCAGCGATAGCGGTAATTGCGAGGGCGACCGTGGCGGAGCACTTTCCGACTACTGCAGCTCCAGCACCGACAGCGCCTCAGGAACTCCAGAGCCCCGCCTCTCTTCCCGCCGAGCCTATGCTGACCGTTCTCCCCCTCCCTCACCAGGAGGCTGTGATGGACACAGACGCACCCGAGGCTCCCGCCACCCAGAGCTCGCCACCGGGTCAGTCAGCAGTCACCTTCGCCATCGGCCGCTCCCCACCACGGTCGCACGTCCCGGTGCGCACAGTCCCGCCGCGCTCCCGCATCCCGCAGCCCAAGCGGAAGGTGGAGCAGAGGCGCCGCGGCCCTGCGCCCACCCTCGCGACGGCCCCCGTGTCCACCCCGGCGGCGTCCGCGAGGGGCGGCCGCTGAGCATCCTCCAGTGGAACGTCTGTGGCGTGCGGAGTAAGGTCCACCTCCTGCGGGCTGCGCTCGGCACCGGCGGCTTCGATGTCGTCCTCCTGCAGGAGACACTCCTGGGTGAGGGCCAGTCGGTGCGGCTTAAGGGCTACAGAGCCTTCTACCTCCCTGCCATTGCCGGTGCGGCGCGTGGGTGTGGCATTCTAGTCAGGGATGCACTTCCCTGCACTAGGGTGACTCATCCCGTGCCATGCGGTGACGGCGTGGAGGTGCTGGCAGTACGGGTGGCCTTGCCGAGCGCGACCATGGAAATTTACTGTGTTTACAGTGGCCAGGCTGCGGTTGCAGACTTCACTGAGCTTTTCTCGCTCGCCGCTGATGAGCCCACCTTCATCGGCGGCGACTTTAACGCCCACCACGAGAGGTGGGGGAGCCGCCAGAACAACCGTGTCGGCCGCCACATCGCAGCAACGTTGGCGGACCTGCCAACTGTCACGGTGCTCAACACGGGGGAGCCCACTCACGTCCGCGGGGGGGTGCTGGACCTCTCCCTGGTGTCGCAGCCTCTTGCTGTCGGCGCGACGTGGGCCCTGCATGACAGCCTGGCCAGCGACCACTTTGCCACTATCACCACCCTACCTGTGGCCCCGCCTATGCCTCCGCAGCGGCCGGCACGCTGGAATTTGAGCAGGGCTGACTGGCCTAGGTTCCGTGCGGCGGTTGCCCGTCATCTGGCGACCACCGACAGGCCTGCCGACTTAGAGGGGGCGGCGGACCGCCTGATTGAGATGTTCCGCAGTGCAGCTGACGAGGCCATCCCCACCACCAGACCTGCGAAGCGGAACTATAAGGACCGGTGGTACTACAATGCTGACATAAAAGAGGCCAACCACCGCGTCAATCAGGCTCGTAAACTCAACAGGCGTCACAACACCGACGCCACGAGGGGGCTCCTCCGGGCGGCCATCCGCCAGGCTAAGGTGACTGCTGAGAGGGTGCAAGAGGAGCACTGGCTATCCTGGTGCGACACCATTGACCACGGTGTATCCACTGCCGTGCTCTGGCGGAAGCTCCGTGCAGTTGCACGAGGGACCCAGCCTAGGACACCGCTTCACCCGCAGCCTCAAGTCGAGGCCGGGAGACTGCTTACCACCTTTGTTTCCCGGGCCTCGTCTGCCAGGCTGCCTCCAGCCACCAGAGAGCTACAGAGGGAAGCCTACGCTGCCAGGATCGAGGCATTCACGGCAGCTTGTAGGGAGGACCACGCTGCCGACGCCCCCATTTGCGTGGAGGAGCTTGTGCGAGCCATCCCCAGGAAGGACACTGCCCCTGGAGAGGATGCCATACCATACACGTTCCTTCGGAACGCTGGGACAGAGATGCAGGATGAGATGACAGCTCTTTTCAACCAGTCATTTACTCTCGGTGCCCTTCCCGCGGCGTGGAAAACAGCTACCATTGTCCCTATCCCCAAGGGCGTAGATGGCCAACTCCGCCCCATCTCTCTTCTCAGCTGCCTGGGGAAGACGATGGAAAGGGTCATCCTCTCTCGCCTCCTCTGGACCATGGGCCCTCTGCACCACCATCTGTTTGCCTTCCGGCAAGGCAGGGGGACACGGGACTGCGTCTCTACCCTCCTTTCAACCATCCTCGACAGGGCGGCGGTAGTCGTGTTCCTCGACCTCGAAAAAGCCTTTGAGCTGGCATCGGCGCCTGCCATTCTCTCGATCCTGGCGGAGAAAGGTGTCCGGGGTCGCCTTTTAGCCTGGATAGGGCACTACCTGATGGGTCGACAGGCCGCAGTGCGGTATCAGGGATGTACCTCTGCGGTTGAGAACCTGGAGAACGGTACGCCACAGGGTGGAGTGCTGAGCCCCGTTCTCTTTAACCTGCTGGTCGAGAAACTGGCGGCCCTCCCGACCAGCAGGTATTGCAAGGTGCTCTGCTATGCTGATGACGTGGCCATGGTGGCTACGGGACCACATCCCGTGACCAGCGCTCGCCTACTCCTCCGCCGCCTAGTAGAGGCTTGTGCTTCCCTCGGCCTCGTTGTTAACAGGGAAAAGACCAAGGCAATGCTGTTCCGGCAGAGGCGTCCCCCCGAGCCTCTCCTGCTTGGCGGCGAGCCGTTACCGTGGGTGTCTTCATATAAGTACCTGGGTATGACCGTTGACTCACGGCTGTCGTTCGTGCCTTACATCGCCTCTATCAGTGCGAGGATGAAGAGCCGCACCAACATCATGCGCGTCCTGGCACGGACGGAGGGCGGTGCGAGCGGCAGGGTGCTAAGGCGCTTTTATGTCCAGGCGGTGCGGTCCTGTGTAGACTATGGGTCGCCATGCCTCCTCACCGTTAGCACTGCTGCCCTCGAGCCGCTTGAGGTGGCCCAGAACGCGGCACTCCGCCAGATTCTGGGGGCCCCGCGCTGGACAAAATGTGTGTGCCTTAGAGCGGAGGCCCGATTGCCCTCCATCTCCACCAGGGTCAACCAGCTTTCCATCTACCACCTTATTAAGCTGCTCCGCCTGAGGGGGTCTGAGTCACTCCGTGACTCCGTGGGGCAGGCCCTCTTACAAGACCCACACCTTTTCCGACGGAGGTTGTGGGCGGCGGTAGCAGCCGCTAAGCTAAGGCCACATGCCCTGGCGCGTGCCTCCATCGCGACGCCTGACGTGCCCCACCCGGAATATGTGGCTCCACCGCCTTGGGCTCTCAGGCCCTTCACCGCCACCATCAAGCCCCTGCCATCGAAAAAGGCCTTTTTGTCTGTGGAGAGGCTGGCACGGGAGGCTGCAGCAAGGGTGGAGGATGTTTCGCACCTTCGGGCTGCTCATTACTACACCGACGGCTCTGTCGACCACCACACAGGGGCCGTCGGTGCCGCATTTGTCACGGCGGGGCACACAGAGCTAATTCGGGTGTCTGATGGCTCATCTTCGACACAGGCTGAGCTTGTTGCAATCAGCTGGGCCCTGAAACACGCTGAGGAGGAGGGCGTGGGGGCTGTCGTCCTCCACTGCGACTCGGTGCCGGCCATCCAGTCCCTCCTAGCCGAACCCGCTAACGACAACATCTCCCTCCTAACCAGCATCCACGCCCGGATGCAAGGACTGCAGAGGGAGGGGCGGGTCATTCGCTTCAACTGGGTGCCCAGCCATGCCGGAGTTCCAGGAAATGAGGCTGCGGACCGTGCTGCTGCGGAGGCCACCCTGCTCCCTGTGGTGAGGCACAGGCTATCACCCAGCGGCTCCCAAGTCAAACGGGGCGCAGCTATGCACGCCTCAGCAGAGAGAAGGAGGGAGCTGGAGGAGGCAGTGGCTGCGGGCTCGCCCTCAGCGCATTGGTATTCTGCAGCCACTGCCTTTGGTCAACGAGCAATACCGATGCCCCTCCCACGACGGACGGAGACCAGCCTCCACCGCCTGCGTCTTGGATACAAGTGTTTCTCTACACTTGATCCTGAAGATCCAGTACCAGTCGACTGCTCGCACTGTGGGGAGGAGGTTGTCCAACCACTCCTCCACTACCTCCTCGAGTGTGAATGCACTCGGCAATTCCTTCCAAACCCGGAGGGGTTGCCTGCCCCTAGCCTTATCGGGTACCTGAATGACAACCAGCTGCTGCGCCTCGTTGAGGAGTGTGCCCCGCCCCGATAAAGAACTGTCTGTTCACCGCTTTCAGCTACAGGCCGTCTCTCAAGACAAAGGCCTGTTTCCCCCTTGTGGGGGATAAATCTTAAACAACAACAACAACAACGAGCGGCAGGTAAACAACAACAACAACAACGAGCGGCAGGTATTCGCTCTCCGAGCCCACAGCAGAAGCGCAAGTCCACGCCCCCACCACTCACTGTCGACATGTCTGGACGCGGCAAGGGAGGAAAGGTGAAGGGGAAGTCAAAGTCCCGCTCCAGCCGTGCCGGCCTGCAGTTCCCCGTGGGCAGGATCCACCGTCTCCTGAGGAAGGGCAACTACGCCGAGCGCGTGGGCGCCGGCGCCCCCGTGTACCTGGCGGCCGTCATGGAGTACCTGGCCGCCGAGGTGCTCGAGCTGGCCGGCAACGCGGCCCGCGACAACAAGAAGACCCGCATCATCCCCCGCCACCTGCAGCTGGCCATCCGCAACGACGAGGAGCTGAACAAGCTCCTCTCCGGCGTCACCATTGCCCAGGGAGGTGTGCTGCCTAACATCCAGGCGGTGCTCCTGCCCAAGAAGACCGAGAAGAAGTAATCGCCCTCGGCCTTTCAGGGACGACAATTCAGTACCGTTTAATCCGGCTCCCCTTGGGAGCCACACCCTTTTCCAAAAAGAGACTTCTGGACACACACCCTCAACTACATAGTGACATTCCTAGGTCAATTCCTGCTGATATTACTAGGAAGAAGACCCTCAGTCATGACAACAATTAATGTGGACCTCAAAGAGGTCCGGGGTGGGTGGGTTAGGTCGGGCTCGCTCAGGCAGCGGCATTAACCACCGAAGCCGTACAGGGTGCGGCCCTGGCGTTTGAGGGCGTACACCACGTCCATGGCGGTGACGGTCTTGCGCTTGGCGTGCTCAGTGTAGGTGACGGCATCCCTGATGACGTTCTCCAGGAACACCTTGAGCACACCACGGGTCTCTTCGTAGATGAGCCCGGAGATGCGCTTCACACCGCCACGGCGCGCCAGACGACGGATGGCCGGCTTGGTGATGCCCTGGATGTTGTCCCGAAGAACCTTGCGGTGACGCTTGGCGCCTCCCTTTCCGAGTCCCTTGCCTCCCTTGCCGCGGCCAGTCATGGTTCAGGTGGGTAGCTCAACAGTGGAGTGAGTGTTGGGTTGTTGGTGGTGGTGGTGGGTTTTTGAGGGTTGTTAGCCCTCGCGGGCTATGTGCCATAGGCTGGCCCGCCTCTCTCTTGGATCTCTCTAAGCCACGGACGCGTCACGCCCAGAAACGCCAGTGCCGCACCCAACACGGCCCCAATGGCCAGCGCGCAGCGTACCATGAGCGACCGACAAAACCCCACTCCAGGTCCCGAGGATTGAAAGGTGTGAATAATTGAAATTAAGGAAGTCAGAGGGCGACAGTGGTTTGTACGTATATTTGGCAGAGTGGATGGTTTGAGAAGTACTCCGTATAGCGGAGGGACCTTTAGATGGGGTCCAGCCCTGATAGTCGGAGGGAGGCGAGCGGAACGGAGGGGATTCTATGAGGGTAAAAGGTGGCACAGTAAGATAACAGGAGGAAGAGACCTTTGTACAGCAAAGGGATCATTTGTTTAAAGTGGGTCATTCGAACCACGCAAGTAAAGTGGGAGGCAGTAGAAACAGACCTTTTTGGTGGGGTCCAGCCACAGGTGGTGAGCGGAACGGAGGGGATTGCATGAGACCGAAAGATTGAACAGTAAGTGACAGTTGGAAGAGTCCTTTGTATAGCAAAGGGATCATTTGTTTAAAGTGGGTCATTCGAACCACGCAAGTATAGTCGAAGTTTTTTATAAAAAAAAAAAAAAAAAAAAATAATAATAATAATAATAATAATAATAATAATAATAATAATAATAATAAATAAAATAAAAATTAAGAAAATAGATAAAAATATAAAAAATAAATAAATAAATAAATAAATAAATAAATAAATAAATAAATAAATAAATAAATAATGATAATAATAATAATAATAATAATAAAAAATAATAATAATAATGATAATAATAATAATAATAATAATAAAAATAATAATAATAATAATAATAAAAAAAAAAAAAAAATTATAATAATAATAATAATAATAAAATTAAATAAATACATAAATAAATAGGTAAATGATAAAATAAAATCTAAATAACTAAGTAAATAACTAAATAAAAATAAATAAGTAAATGCAACAAACAAACGAGCTAAGCTTTTTTGCTAGTTAGCCTTAGTTAGTTAGTTAGTTAGTTAGTTACCGTTTGTTTGTTTGTTTGTTTGTTTCTTTGTTTGTTAGCTTGTTATTTTGTTTGTTTGGTAGCTAGCTACATTGTTTGTTTGTTAGTTAGTTAGTTAGTTAGTTAGCACAGTTAGTTAGTTAGTGTTAGTTAGGGGTCGTCCGCATCCTCAGTTTGTTTGTTTGTTTGTTTGTTTGTTTGTTTGTTTGTTTGTTTGTTTGTTTGATTGCTTGATTGATTGTTTGTTTGTTTGTTTGTTTGTTTGTTTGTTTGTTTGTTTGTTTGTTTGTTTGTTTGTTTGTTTGTTTGCTAGTTATTTGTTATTTTGTTTTTTACAGCTAGCTAGCTTGTTTTATTGATTGCTAGCTAGATAGTGATTTTTTGTGTTGGTTTGTTTGTTTTTTTGATAGCTATCTAGTTTGTCGTTTAGTTTGTTAGCGAGCGAGTTTTTTTTTTGTCTGTTAGCTAGCCATTCGTTCGCTTTTTAATTACAGCAGGCAGGCAGGCAGGCGCAGCAGGCAGCAGCAGCAGGCAGGCAGGCAGGCAGTGTTAGCAGGCAGGTGGTAAGGCAGGCATTAATTTTATTTACATTGCCGGCACACATCTACTTTCATAGAAACGTATTTGCAGCTTTTTTAGTCATCCAATTCTGGGTTCTCATCATTGGGGGAAGAATGTAGACGCTTGCCCAGGGTTCCGGCGTGGCTACCTGGTGGCGGGGCTGGTCTAACGTATCTGAAAAAGGGTCCAGTAAGAGAGGCAACGTTACAGATGAGGACGACAACTAGAAACAAGAAGAAGAAGAATAAGAAGAAGAGGACGAGAAGAAGAAGAAGAAGAAGAAGAAGAAGAAGAAGAAGAAGAAGAAGAAGAAGAAGAAGAAGAAGAAGGAGGAGGAGGAGGAGGAGGAGGAGGAGGAGGAGGAGGAGGAGGAGAGGAGGAGGAGAGGAGGAGGAGGAGGAGGAGAGGAGATTCCCACTTCCTCAGCCTTCCCTTCAAGTTCGTTCTGAGCCTGTCCCTCACCCTCTAACCCTACCCTTGCTTTCCTATACACTCCTGCACATTCCAAGAGACAATAGGAAGGAGTGGATCAAGAAGGAGGCTTTTCTCTGTCTATATATATTTGCCGTCTTTCTCATTATTGCTTTTCTTTCTTTTCTCCTCCTTTTTTTTCTTTTCTTAACCTTTCTATGTCATTCTTCCTCTTTCTTTTCCTGTTCCTGTCCAGACGTCGCTTTGTTTTGTCTATGTATTTTCCAATATAGCTTCTTTCATAAATATCCTGTTACTGATTTTACAAAGAATTGAGAGGGACAGGGGAAATGATGGAACAATGATGTTTCCGTAAGAACTGAAACAAACAAATTGAGCTTACTAGTGGCAAATGAGGTGGAAGGGGAGCAGTGGGCGGAGGTGTGAAACCACATTAGGCAGCAGGGAGGAGGGAGGAAAAGATGGGATTGAGGAAACAAACAAACTAGTGTCAAATGAGGTGGATGGGGAGCAGTGGGCGGAGGTGTGAACCATCATTAGGCAGGGGAGGAGGGAGGAGGAGGAGGAAACAGAAAGAAAGAAAGAAAGAAAAATATAACTGAAGTAAAAAAGTGTGCTACTATTCTCTTAGTGAATAAGAATGTGGACCTCAAAGAGGTCCGGGGTGGGTGGGTTAGGTCGGCCTGCCCAGGCAGCGGCATTAACCACCGAAGCCGTACAGGGTGCGGCCCTGGCGTTTGAGGGCGTACACCACGTCCATGGCGGTGACGGTCTTGCGCTTGGCGTGCTCAGTGTAGGTGACGGCATCCCTGATGACGTTCTCCAGGAACACCTTGAGCACACCACGGGTCTCTTCGTAGATGAGCCTGGAGATGCGCTTCACACCGCCACGGCGCGCCAGACGACGGATGGCCGGCTTGGTGATGCCCTGATGTTGTCCTGAAGAACCTTGCAGGTGACGCTTGGCGCCTCCTTCTGAGTCCCTTGCCTACTTTGCCGCGGCAAGTAATGGTTCAGGTGGGTATCTCAACTGTGGAGTGATTGTTGGGTTGTTGCAGCGTTCGCTCTTTATATGCAGAGCCAGAGGCGGCGGTGGTGGGTCTTTGGCGATAGGCTGGCTCTGCCGTCTACTTCCGGACGGCCCAGTGACGTTGGGTGAGCCTCCACACTGTACTAGGCTCCAGCATATGCAGACAGCTCCAAGAGACCCCTAAATTCCTCCAATAGGCTAGATAGATGCACTGCCCGACGGGGCGGGCAAGCGGGACCAGGAGGCGGCGCACGCGCAGGCGCGGCGGACCACCGCTCCCCCGGCCGCCAAAACTATAAAACCAGAAACGGCTTTCAGTCTCAACTGTTCTGATCTTCCCTAGCCATGGCCCGTACCACGCAGCCTGCCAGGAACTCCACCGGTGGCACGGGGCCCCGCAAGCAGCTGGCCACCAAGGCTGCTCGCAAGTCGGCCCCTGGCCACCGGAGGAGTCAAGAAGCCTCACCGCTACAGGCCAGGGACCGTGGCCCTCCGTGAGATCCGCCGCTACCAGAAGAGCACCGAGCTCCTCATCAGGAAGCTGCCCTTCCAGCGTCTGGTGCGCGAGATCGCCCAGGATTTCAAGACCGATCTCCGCTTCCAGTCCTCTGCCGTCATGGTTTGCAGGAAGCCTGAGGCCTACCTCGTCGGTCTCTTCGAGGACACCAACCTCTGCGCCATCCACGCCAAGCGTGTCACCATCATGCCAAAGGACATCCAGCTGGCCCGTCGCATTCGCGGCGAGCGTGCCTAAGCGGGCGTTCTGCTCACACTATATCTAGGCCCTTTTCAGGGCCAAAGTCACTTTCCGGGAGAGAGTTTAGACAGACACTGGGGCGGGCAGGGGGGGAGGAGGATCACTGGCTTGTTGCCTTTCCCACATATCCTTCTGCTTCATAATCTCATATCAATTGATTGGGGGGCTGTGATTTCTCTCTTAACTTATTTCAACTATCGAGTAGGAATATGGGGACTACATGAAGGCATGAAGACAGGAATTAACAGAACAAGTAAATAAATATAAACGGAGGGGCGGAATCACTAACTACTGATGACGGCTGCTATGTAGGCATCTATCGCTCTTCGTGATCCCCTGCCGCTCACCACCAACGACCGAGAGAAGCATGGGCGATTTCATGGTGTGGTCGCGGTTTGGCGAGCTCTGGGGGGTCTCGGTCCGCTTTTTTTTGCCATGCATCCCTTGGTGGGTCAGCTCTGTGAGTGTGTGTGTGTGAGAGAGAGAGAGAGAGAGAGAGAGAGAGAGAGAGAGAGAGAGAGAGAGAGAGAGAGAGAGAGAGAGAGAGAGAGAGAGAGAGAGAGAGAGAGAGAGGGACTAACCGTCTTCGTTCTCTTTTCGGGAATAGTTTACGGTGCCCTGATGGAGCTCGGTTCTTTTTTCCAGTGCAAGCAAGTTGGTGGGTTGCTTATTTGGAGGAGGGTGCACTTGGTGACGGCCTTGGTGCCTTCGGACACGGCAAGCGTGTTGGCCAGCTCACCGGCAGTGAGGAGACGGACGGCCGTCTGGATCTCCTGACTGCGTGATGGTGGAGCGCTTGTTGTAATGGGCCAGGCGAGAGGCCTCGGCGGCGATGCGCTCGAAGATGTCGTTCACGAAGGAGTTCATCTGGGCGATGGATACATGGCCTTGGGAGGAGACGCCGGTGTCGGGGTGGACCTGTTTGAGCACCTTGTAGATGTAGATCGAGTAGCTCCTCCTTCCTCCCTGCGCTTCTTCTTCTTGTCACCCCTTATGATGGCCTTCGGGCCTTGCCAGCCTTCTTATGGCGGCCTTCCTGATGCTTGGGGCATGCGTCTGCTTTCTTCGTTCCCAGACGGCGAGCGAATGTTACGGGCCGCCCCCGGATTCCCCCTTTATGGCGGCGCCGCTCCCTCGGGATCGCGGGGACGCGTGGCGCAGCATCGCGCTCCCATTGGCAGGCGCTCGCCTGGTCGTCCTCGCCCTCCGATCCTGCGCTGCACCATAGCGAAAGCCGCGAGCGGCAGGTATTCGCTCTCCGAGCCCACAGCAGAAGCGCAAGTCCACGCCCCCACCACTCACTGTCGACATGTCTGGACGCGGCAAGGGAGGAAAGGTGAAGGGGAAGTCAAAGTCCCGCTCCAGCCGTGCCGGCCTGCAGTTCCCCGTGGGCAGGATCCACCGTCTCCTGAGGAAGGGCAACTACGCCGAGCGCGTGGGCGCCGGCGCCCCCGTGTACCTGGCGGCCGTCATGGAGTACCTGGCCGCCGAGGTGCTCGAGCTGTCCGGCAACGCGGCCCGCGACAA
>NW_026110895.1:0-72500 GCF_024679095.1 Eriocheir sinensis | reverse complement strand
ATGTATTTTACACTACCTTTACTCACTACACCAGATGTACTAATAACCAATGTAATGCGATCTGCAGTCTGTTCAAACGCATTCTCACACGTGTACGACAGACACAACTGCCCCATAGCCAAACTGTACAAATACATATTGGAGACACATGCGGTCGTGTTTGAATGAAAATTGTCCTAATCTTGCATGTGCTGTGGCGCACAGAGTACGAACCCGTTCCAAAGGAACGTACATAATCAGCGACTTCAAGTTAATCATAATATATTGCAACAATTACGAAATACGTCGCTTGGACAACAACAATCTCATCGCTTACAAGAGAGCGATTGGTCAGTCATCTTCTCATCACGTCAGTAAAACAGTCTCGTCCGAGGGTCAACTTTAAGTTTGGTGTTGTTGTTGCAAGCTGGAAGAAGAAAGGATGTGACTCCCGTGATAAGATGAAATGTCAAGTGTTTATTCTACATGTGTGTGAATGTGTTTATTCTACATGTGTGTGAATGCTGAGATGTGTACTAATTTTTAAGATGTAATTTTTAAGATGTTGAATGTGTACTAAATTTTAAACTTACAGTTGTAAACGAACTCTTCCTGTTGAACCTCTTCCTGTTGTATGTAACTTGTGTGTGTGTATTAAAATGGAACTGTTGTGTGTAGTGTGTAGTGTATGTAACTTGTGTATGTGTGTGTGATGGAGGTGTTCTGTACAGTATATAAATTGTGTTAACATTATAAATCAAGTCAACCTAAGACATGTGTGCAGACTCTTATGTTACTCCTAAAATAAAAATGGAACTGAAGTTGTGGCTGAAAAAGTCTCTATGTAATTCGTGTGCGTGTGGACTGAGAATTCTGTATCTGTTATTCGTGTGCGTATGTTCTGTAGTAGTGTATGTTTGTTTTACTCCTAAAATAAAAATTGAACTGAAGTTGTGGCTGTTTTTAACATGTAACGATGTTCTTTCATATTTTACCAAAGTATTAAGAGACATGAAATTCGAGGTTGTGTATGAATGAATCTACAGTCCATACAACTAACGTTGTCAGAATTTAATTGGTGAACAAAACCACTTTCTAATAGTTTATCTTTCATCGGAGGTCGACTTGACGGGTAAGTTTGAAAGCTCCTCTCTCTCAGCGAGCCGTGTTGTGTCCTGAAAGATCGTAGCGATGCCTGCTTTGTCTAACACTTTCTGGAGTAAGTTCCTGAGCGGGGTTTGATAATCGTAACCGAAGGTGCGATTAATCGGTCTATTATAGACATTAAGAGTGTGTGATGGTTTTGACCTTCTTTCAACATCATGATGACGTCGTACAACGCCATTGAAAAATTCAACAAGTAAAATGCAAGGCATGCCTGGCTAGCTCCGTTTTTACATTCTTTGAATTTTAGAAAAGGTGAAGTATCGTTCTCCTTCAATCCATATCGAACACTTTGTACTTTGGGAGAGAACAGGAAAGTGAAGAACCGCAAGTTACGAATTTTAAAATAACTTTCACCGTCAGAGATCACAATGACAACATGAATCATCTTTTCAGCACCAGGGTCCGTTAACTCTAGTTGTGTGTGACATTTGCATGGGTCTCTCTGCGCGCATGCAATTATGAGTTAAGACTTCCTCCGAGACCAATGTTTTGGCAAGCGTTCCACAAAGGTCGGAGACTACGAGAAGATATAGGTGTTGCGTCAGCAGGTGACGAATCTACCGTACTCTCAAGAAATGTGTCGTGCACCGTACTCAAGAAATGTGTAGTCACCGCGCACCGCTTCGCTGCTTCATGGATGCTGCTGTTCCACGTCTGCGTACTCTGGATCTGTTAAAGTGTTTAATTGTGTTGTTGTTTGCTCACACATATTGCATATTGGTCACGGGGTTAGGAAAGAATGTAACTTTTTAAAAGTTTAATAAAATTACATGTAATTTGTACAACATCTGCGTAGATGAAGTTTAACAATATAATATATGCGTATATGTTTTGTTATTAACTACCCCTGAAACTATGTACGTCACAAGGTAAAGAATGTGTGTGTCAATTAAGTGTATTGTTAAATTAAACAATATTTGCATAGATGTTTTGTGTTTCTATTAACCTTTGTCATCTAGCTGATGCAAATCACGAATATGTCTACGGATGTAACACGTTTGGTGTAATTCACAAATAAATCCATGGCGATAACACAGACGGATCTCTAAGTTGGATAACGTCCTGATGCTTTTGGATAAGGTCCTGATTCAATGTTTCGGTCTTTTTCATCTCTTCTTGAAAGTCCTTCAATTCTGTTATCAATTGTGTTGATCTTTTTTTCTCTGCGATCAGATCGTTAATTTCTTGGGTCAGCCGTGCAATCTCTGCTGTTTGGGTTTCGGTATTTTGGTTAGACTCTTCGATATTTTTCCTGTTTTCATTAATTTGGTCTTTTAACCGGTTGATTTCGGAATCTTTGTCAATCACGGTTCTCGCAATCTTATTCAATTCTTCGTTAGAGCTTGATAACGTCAGGTTAGTTACTTGCAATGCATTTGCACGTGCGGTTTCAGCTGCTAGTATTTCCTGGGAGGATTTGTTCTCTGTGGTCATATCCTCAATTTGTTTGTTCAGCCGTATAATTTCGTCTTCTTGTTTTTTTCAGTAATATCGATAAGTCATTACTCTTTTCACTCAGTTGGATTTCGAGAGCAGTTTTCTCTTGCTGGAGGCGAGTGACATCTTGCTGGAGTCCATCTCTCGTTTGTGTCTCTTGTAGGAGTAGAGTTTTATTTTGAGTCAACTCTTGTTTGAATTGATCATTCTCTGTATCTAATTCGTTATTACGTTGTTGGAGTTGTTCGTATTCATTTTGCATAAGATCGATCTTGTTTTTATTTTCAGATAATTCTGCTTTCAGTCGGTCTTTCTCTTGGATTATCTTTCGTATATTTGCATTAACTTCTAAGAATTTCTTATCTACATCTTTGTATATCGTCATTATTTGTTGTACTTTGGCAGATGACTTTTCAATTTCTTTCCTTAATTCAGATTTTTCTTCTTCGTGTTTAGTTTGTTGATTTGTAATTCATCCATGTGCTTCTTTGTAGAATCGGCTAACTCTTGACTAAATAAACTTATTTCATTAATTTTAGCGTCTAACTCACTCTGGCACTTATCCAGTTTTTGTTTACAGGATTCTAATGCTTCATCGTTCTTATCAAACTGGCCGAAGTCACGCATTCACATTTACAGACGAAGTCACGCATTCACCAACGTCTCAGAATTGGTCTACATTGCAGACAACAAAGTCACGCAAAAACTCACCAACTTAGAGTAAAGACAATGAACATTCAAAAGAGTTATTTTGATGTTGAGACAACTGGGCAAGACTGTTGAAGACGAATACTTGTGTGACAGATGCTTGCAGTTCTCTCGAGGTTTGTAATGGATTCTCTAGTTTGTGCAAATATCAGGCGTGTGGTATGTACTCTGTTATATCTAGTTTGTGTAAATATCAGTGGTATGTACTCTGTTAATATAATGTGGTATGTACTCTGTGTAAATAAAATGTATATGATGTTCAGAGTTGAGTTTGTGTGTCTATTCCATGAGGTGTAACATTTGAAACATTTGAAACATTTATTAATAGCCTATTAGATACAGTTACATATGTTGTATGTATTGTTAGAGGCCAGCCTTTATATAAGCATAAGCTTTTCAGGCAAGGCGAATTGCACATCTGAGCACTTGACTGCTGCTAGTGAATGTGCGACTTTGTCTCGACTGTCAACTAAACTCTTGTGAGCACAGTGCAAGTGTTAAACTCACCTCGCAACCAACGTAGATGATAATTAACACTCTCAACCAACTTAGATGATAAGATTCATAAGAGAGTTAAGATGGATTCAGACGCATTCACCAACGTCTCAGAATTGGTCTACATTGCAGACAAAGTCACGCATTGACCAACGTCTCAGAATTGGTCTACATTGCAGACAAAGTCACGCATTCACCAACGTCTCAGAATTGGTCTACATTGCAGACAAAGTCACGCATTCACCAACGTCTCAGAATTGGTAAAGTGACAAGTCAGAAAAGTCTGAGGGAATAAGCATGCAACACTCGTATAGTATTCAGAATCAGTCTACTGCTGACATAAAGTCTCGCATTCACACAACTAGCAACATCTGCAACGCATTTGATCCAACTCTGAGACAAAGTAAGATTTGTATTCAGAATCACGCAGGTCACACAATAGTATTCCAGAATCCGTCTACAGCTGACACAAAGTCTCGCATTCACCACCATCTGCAACTCTTGAGGGTTTAAGTCATGCAACAACACGTATAGTATTCAGAATACGTTTACCACTGACACAAAGTCTCATATTCACACAACATCTGCAGCATTCTCTGAGACAAAGTGACAAGTCAGAAAAGTCTGAGGGAATAAGCATGCAACACTGGGAGTTGGTGGTGTTGGTGTAGTTGTTAGATAACTCGTTGAAGGGCTTCTAACGAAAGAGAAGTATGCGGAGGAGGAGGGTTAATCGGAGGAGGATTAATCTGAGTTTCTAAATCAATCGGAGTTTCTATGAACCTTTTACAGTTGCACGAATTGATCTCCCAGGTCATAGGAACAAATTCTGGATAGTCATCGGTGAAGTGATGACTGTTACTCGAAGTAAAGTAGCTTCTCACTTTGGTCGAAGGCGTTATTCGGAAATCCAACTGGTGTGAAGATCGTCGATCCCAACATTTTGCCATTTCTCGAAAAGGTGATGGATGGATGAACGTCCGATGAGTACCACGATACACCGCTGCTGTCAGGGTACTGGATCGTGATTATGGCGAGCAACAACATCAGCAACAGTTGAAAGATCCACCCATTTTCATCACGATGTCACTCTGCTCACTGCTCAGTCCTCCTCACTGTTCAATCTTTTCTTCACGACAAAGTCACTCTAAGTCACGACAACGTCACTCGTCACTTCTCCTCTTCAACGACTGGACTTCAGGATAGTCGAGTCAGGAGCAAGTATGCTCGCTCGCCAACACACCGAGTCGAGTGTCTGGACGGACAGCGTACCTTCTTTCTTTTATTGGTGACACGACAGATGCCTGGCATCGTTAGACACACGATTAAAAAATACAAAACTGGTTTCAAAATGTCTTTTCTAAGAAATAAAACAAAAAGTGGGTGTG
This sequence comes from Eriocheir sinensis, assembly GCF_024679095.1. Lineage (NCBI taxonomy): Eukaryota > Metazoa > Arthropoda > Malacostraca > Decapoda > Varunidae > Eriocheir > Eriocheir sinensis. The sequence continues at coordinate 67,326 of NW_026110895.1, read as the reverse complement.
TCTTGGCCTACGTCATACGCTTGCTGCTGCTGCTGACGCCAAACGCAGCAGCCTACCTTAACGTTTTCTTCTGGAGTTCGGATATGGTCGTTTTGTACTTCAGTAATAGTTTTAGGTTTTCTTTGTAGTGTTGAAATAGACTGATTGAAAATGGATAGATTCCGTATCCTGTCGTAAAACACTCCGTCAGATACTGGCCCGACGAATTCTTGTCTGATTTGTCTGCTGTGGCGGCAACGTTGATGTTCTTGCAACCGTTGTGTGATTTCTTCACGAGACATATCGAATGATAGTCCACAACGGTTTTATCGACGGTTCTTTGTTGATGTGTTGAACCAGATTACTCTCACAGGTATACATTAGAATACCATTCATGAAGCGACATTCGAACAACATTCTGAGAGCATTACTAAATATCAATTCAGGATGTTTCAGGAATTTCAATTTGGCGTTGCGATGAACACTTGGAAGCAACCCGACGGGACAGAAATTTGTTCTCCGATTTAATTTCTTGAAAGTGCTGCGAAACGACTCACAATTGGAAGGGTCAGACAAAGTCGAACAGAGACACGCCAGCACGGTACCAAAGTCGGATATTCATTCACGTAAAGTTGAGAGGAATTTTAGAAACAAACTTTTAAGTAACATTTTATAATTAACAAGTCATACAAATGAGGCGTAAGAACAAGTCATACCTGTATTCAGTGACCTGCACATCTTAACTCTCTATTCAGTTATGTATCCCAACTCACAATTTGATTTTATGATAGTAAGTATCCCACACACCCCGAATTTAGAATATGTAACCTACGTTTATAATAGTATCCCCTTAAATAAAAATAAAAAATCAAGTGTGTTGTACACGTAGAGTTTATCTACCTTTGCGAGTTAATGTATAATAGTATCCCCAGTCGACACCCTTTTTGTTTTTAGTGTTTGACTTACCGCTATTTTACCCAGATAGCGAGTAGCATTTTTACACCACAAAATGTTAACTTCACTTTCTCTTGACTTGCAGATGCTGACTGTGATTCACAAACAACGACGAGAACACTTGAACCTCGAATTGGAGAGATTAAAAACATTCATAGGATGGCCTAACGCAAATATATCTCCTGAGGTACTGGCTCGTAACGGATTCTACTACCTCCGCGAGTTCGATCTGTGCAAGGTGTAATTGACACACACGAAGTAACGCGCGAAAAGCTGTGACGTAAGCTATCAATCGGCGTCGTTATCGACACATGCCAAAACATGGGCGTTATCTTAATCACACAGGAAGCCATGCAAATGTCACACACAACTAGAGAGTTGCTGCGAACAGATTCAGATAGAACAGAATATAGTTAAGATACGATTCTGAACTCTGTAGTGTGTGACACATTCAAGATGTATAGTATTGGTACAAATGTCAAACTGGTCTCGGGAATATTAGTAGCAGTCAGAGAGTACTCAGCATGGTTCCGTGCCATCAGTCGTCGTGTTGTTTTAAATACCACGTAGACAATAGCAGTGACAGAAACTAGTAAACAAAGAACCATGAAGAATGCCAAGAAGAACCTAAGGCTGTCAGCACTTATTCTATCTTGGCATTCTTCATGGTTCTTTGTTTACTAGTTTCTGTCACTAACTGATCGCTACTAATATTCCTATGACCAGTGTTGTTTTTGAATGTTAATTTTGTAGCATGGTGAATCTGAAATTGTAACTGCTTGAAGACAGAGAAAACAATTGTATGTACATTAGTGTGATTTTTTAGTCTGTATATACGTTACATAAATTGTAACTCGGATAGACTATGTAGCATATTGTAGGTTAGGAAATAAGACTTTTATATAGAATTTGTATGATATTTTTCAAGCTATGTTTAATAAAATATAGTTGTATTTCCACCTGTTTGGACATCCTTAAATCACGTGTTCTGGGTCACTTGTTTGGTAGACGGTCTGTTCTGTTCCTTCGGCGGTCAGGGTGGTGTTGTCGTCGTACCACAGATGCTTAGCGAAGATCCCGATGATGACCATCGCCAGAACGCCACATATTAACATTATAAACATGTTCATCCTCGACTTTCCGTTTTGATTTCCTGTGGTCTCAAAGGGTGAACCCTGATTTGCAGACATTTTGAATACCCGTCGTCTTCTGATACGGCGGCGACGTTGCGTAATTTCCCGCAAGCAGCAAATTCAACCTCCCGGTGCAATACCAAGATTAAAAGAATTACAGATAACAAAAAAATAATGCTTATTAAAAGAATTGCAGACACGCCAGGATATCTCATCACTAGAAACTTTAAAAATCTGAATGATTTTTTGGATCATTTAAAAAAGAATACCAGATTCGTTCAGCGTTGTTATTTGCCAAAATGCAATATATGCACCTCAAAGCTGTCAACTAACAAATTGTCATCATTCAGTGCAGTGCAGACATGTACCTTTGGGTAAATGCAGCATTCACAGAGACTGAGTGTATAGTCTTCAGAATCCGTCTATCGCTGACGCAAAGTATCGCATTCACACAACTAACAACATCTGCAATGCATCTGCAGCATTCACAGAGACTGAGTGAATAGTCTTCAGAATCCGTCTATCCCTGACGCAAAGTCTCACATTAGCAACATTTGGTCCAAGTGAACCGTTCACAGAGACAGCGTTAACTTACACACACGGAATCCGTCTACCGCTGACACAAAGCATCGCATTCACACAACTAACAACATCTGCAATGCATCTGCAGCATTCACAGTTTGATGTGTTGACAAGTGCACGACAGTGTGGCTGCCTTTGATGAACCCCCGGTTAGCTGCGATTATCTTTCTGTTTTTGTCATACAGGTATTTTATTTTCGCCATTTCCTCTTGAGATTTTTCACTCGACATCCATCGCTTGTACAAATCGTTGACTTCCTTTAACAGCATTATTTCTTTGGTGTTGTAACCGTTGAGATAAGTTATACGATCTCTCGATCCCAAGTCGACGTCTTTCATGATTTGGAAATAATCTATGTCGGTTACTATCTTTCGTGGGTTGTAAGGCACGTACAGCGTCTGTCCACTGGTGAATCTGGCACCGGGTAGAGGATCGGGCATTTCGCGGGTAATGTTGACGAACCCGTCGCCGATCAATTATTGAATCTGCAAGTAGTCGCGTCCGATTTAGAATCTGTCGTTACAGCGTTTGAATTGAATGCCGATGCTGAGTCGTTGATGTCTAAAAAAATGTTAAGTCATTCTCTGTATCGAATTCGTTATTACGTTGTTGGAGTTGTTCGTATTCATTTTGCATAAGATCGATCTTGTTTTTATTTTCAGATAATTCTGCGTTCAGTCGGTCTTTCTCTTGGATTATCTTTCGTATATTTGCATTAACTTCTAAGAATTTCTTAGACGCGAAATCACGGACCCCAATCGTGCAGGTCAAAGATAGGTGTTTTAGGTGCTACCTGTAATGTGATTAATAAATCTATTGTGTTATTTTTTTTTTTTTTTGGAGTGTGAATAAAAGTTTCGTAATAAACATGTGGATGATGTTGAGCACTTACCGTGGCGGCGTTGCGTTGTATACGATGTCGGTATCCTTTCCATGGTTGTATAACGACAACACAGTAATAGCACTTCACTGTCACCAACAAAAAAATACACTCATCATCTCTCGTGATTTTAACGCGAATTAATAGGTACCCAGAACACGTGATTTAAGGATGTCTAAACAGGTGGAAATACAACTATATTTTATTAAACATAGCTTGAAAAATATCATACAAATTCTATATAAAAGTCTTATTTCCTAACCTACAATATGCTACATAGTCTATCCGAGTTACAATTTATGTAACGTATATACAGACTAAAAAATCACACTTAGACAATCAAATAACAGACCTCAGTGGAACAAGGTCTCAGACTCTGTAGAACAAATCTCATGACGGAATCTGTCGACGTGTAGAACAAAGTCTCCGATTCACTCCGTTGTACAAAGTCAGACGTTCGCCACCAGCCGAAGACCTAAGATGCCACCATGACACGACATGATGTGAGTAAACTAAAACATTCTGTAAATTCTTATTTTTATTTATTACACATAATCATTGCAATGCTTCTTCTTCTTCTTACAAAATCAATCTTGTCAGGAGAGTCCATCCAATGTTTACTTGTTCATGACGGACGGTTTAGGAATCTGCCTCAATTAGTTTGTTCAACCGTATAATTTCGTCTTCTTGTTTTTTTCAGTAATATCGATAAGTCATTACTCTTTTCACTCAGTTGGGTTTCGAGAGCAGTTTTCTCTTGCTGGAGGCGAGTGACATCTTGCTGAAGTCCATCTCTCGTTTGTGTCTCATGTAGGAGTAGAGTTTTATTTTGAGTCAACTCTTGTTTGAATTGATCATTCTCTGTATCTAATGCGTTATTACGTTGTTGGAGTTGTTCGTATTCATTTTGCATATGATCGATCTTGTTTTTATTTTCAGATAATTCTGCGTTCAGTCGGTCTTTCTCTTGGATTATCTTTCGTATATTTGCATTAACTTCTAAAATTTCTTATCTACATCTTTGTATATCGTCATTATTTGTTGTACTTTGGCAGATGACTTTTCAATTTCTTTCCTTAATTCAGATTTTTCTTCTTCGTGTTTAGTTTGTTGATTTTGTAATTCATCCATGTGCTTCTTTGTAGAATCGGCTAACTCTTGACTAAATAAACTTATTTCCTACACCGTGTCAGAGTATAACAAGAATTCTGTTCACTCTAGTAATAGTATTCCCTGAAATGTTATCGAGTTCTTTGACAGTTCAGAATTGGTAGCGTTATTCGACAAAGTCTCACATGTAACGGTCCATAATCGGTTGATGTCTTTGACAATTTGACAGTTCAGAATTGGTAGCGTTATTCGACAAAGTCTCACATGTAACGGGTAAAGTCCATAATCGGTTGATGTCTTTGACAAAATGAAAACAGCACTGAAGATCCAATGGCAGAAATGCAAGTCCGCGACTGTCAACCGCGGTGACGACATCCTGAACTTCTGTCAGAACGTGAATAACTTCCTTAAAAGTTTCGATTTGACAAATTATGATTTTCGAGGTCTGATTCTCGACGCGTTGATACGCGAAGATTTCATTCAGTCCACCGATTCACAGAGACGATTTTGAGACGACTTTTGAAACTCTAAAGTCCATTAAAATAGATTTTAGTTTTGTCAACTGCACGACATCCCAGACAACGTGAAAAACAAACGTCAAATGGCAGATATCGAAAGATCGAGCTCCTGCATCAAATGCGACATGTCGTTGAACGAAATCCACGCCAAGGATTGGCTGACCCGAAACCTGAACGCCGACTGTTAAGGGATCGCCTTTACGCCAGTTTCTCAGCGAAAGACCACAATGATAGCACCTCACGTTGTCACCCACACCTGTAAGAGTAATAATAGACTTAACTTAACGTAATGCGGTCAACTCTTGTTTGAATTGATCATTCTCTGTATCTAATTCGTTATTACGTTGTTGGATTTGTTCGTATTCATTTGCAAAAGATCGATCTTGTTTTATTTTCAGATAATTCTGCGTTCAGTCGGTCTTTCTCTTGGATTATCTTTCGTATATTTGCATTAACTTCTAAGAATTTCTTATCTACATCTTTGTATATCATCATTATTTGTTGTACTTTGGCAGATGACTTTTCAATTTCTTTCCTTAATTCAGATTTTTCTTCTTCGTGTTTAGTTTGTTGATTTTGTGTAAAACTTATCGACAATGACTTATTTTATTTCAGCTTAACAAAAGATAAATTGACAGTATTGACACTCGCCTAAATTAACATACAATAATAAGGTACACGAACACACTGTTAAATGAAATTATCTTCAAGAATGTAGATAAAGTCGTAATACGACAAACCGCCAAAGACTTTCAGCCATCTTCAATACTCAATAGGATAAGATTTGTAGTTTAGCGATCTGCAAAGATCTTAATATTTGTCTTCTATGAGGACGTATATTTATGTAATATTTACATTAAAAAAACAAAACAAAATTTACATTGTTTTATTTTTAACAAACGTACATTACATTATTTAACAAATGTACATTACATAGTGTGGAGGAAGAAAGGATGTGACTCACGTGATATGATGAAATGTCAAGTGTTTATTCTACATGTGTGTGAATGTGTTTATTCTACATGTGTGTGAATGCTGAGATGTGTACTAATTTTTAAGATGTAATTTTTAAGATGTTGAGTGTGTACTAAATTTTAAACTTACAGTTGTAAACGAACTCTTCCTGTTGAACCTCTTCCTGTTGTATGTAACTTGTGTGTGTGTATTAAAATCAATAAGAGTACAACTCTTATGTGGTAGCGGACAAGAGTTCTGTTGACAATTGAGACAAAGTCGCACATTCACTAGCAGCAGTCAAGTATATGCAATTCGTCTTGTTAAACCTCACAGCCACAGTCTTCAGCTGCACGGCAGCAGTGTTCATCATCCGAAGGTCTCGGAACACAAATCGAATCGTTAATGGTCAAACTAAACGAACATTCGACTGCGATTAATCAAGTTAAAGAGTTTTACGAAGCCGAATTCAATAATCAACAACTGGAATTTAAAAAAAAAATGCAAGAATTCAATGATTTGGTCAACCGAATATTAACAGAGAAAAATAACGAGACATCCATGATTTTCAACGAAGCGGTAGAAAAACTAAATGAAATAAAAAAGAGAGTTAATCTTCTTCGGTCCGACGAGTCAATATTCGAGTGGCGTTGAGTTAATCTTCTTCGGTCCGACGAGTCAATATTCGAGTGGCGTTGAGTTAATCTTCTTCGGTCCGACGAGTCAATATTCTTCGAATGTTTTTTAGTGTAGTTGATTCTTTTACGTTTTGCTTTGTTGTTGCTACTAGTACTACTGATAATAACGCTGCCGCTGCTAGTGGTGCCACCATCATTAAAACTGTCGGTGTCACTGCTGGTGCTACTACTACTGCACATCTGGATGACGGACACGAACACAACGTAAATTTCGTAACAGGTTCCCTACAGGCCATACAGCTCAACGATAACGGAAAGACGAAACATGTTTGACTCTTCGCTCTTAACATTGCTCTACAAATTCGAAGAGTCTATTCAACAATGCAACTCTCTTGGACGTGTGAAAACAGATTCTGATTAGGAGATGTAGTTGAATAGAAAGTTGAGATTCTGAATAGAGTACATCACGCTAGACTTTGTTATACTAGACTTTGTCATCTGCGTGCGCAAGAGTTCACAATCCGTCTAACACCGACGCAAAGTCACACATTAACACAACTGTAACATCTGTAATGCTTGAGTCCAACAATGCAACTCTCTATTGCATTGCTGAAGTCTAGCGTGATGTAATCTCTATTCAGAATCTGTTGGTGTGTCACCTCAGAGCAGGTTGCACGTTCGACGGTGCGTCTAGACCAACAATGCAACTCTCTAGTTGCTCTTAATGCTTGTAAGATTTTGTACACTCCGTAGGCAAGTTCACAATCCGTCTAAACACATGTAACATCTGCTTTGTCATGTGAGTCGACTTTCCAATCTAGACCAACAATACAATTCTCTAGTTCTTAATGCTTGAGTCCAACAATGCAACGAAATGCCTGATCCTCTACCCGGTGCCAGATTCACCAGTGGACAGACGCTGTACGTGCCTTACAACCCACGAAGATAGTAACCGACATAGATTATTTCCAAATCATGAAAGACGTCGACTTGGGATCGAGAGATCGTATAACTTATCTCAACGGTTACAACACCAAAGAAATAATGCTGTTAAAGGAAGTCAACGATAAGGACGAGAAGGTCTCACATTCACTGGGCAACTTACTCTTCAAACAGATTCTGATAGAACAGATTCTGAATAGAGTTGTCATCGTCACGTTAGACTTTGTCATGTGAGTCTGTACACTCCGATGTTAGGTAGGCAAGAGTTCTTCAACAAAGAAGAAGTCTTAACTTACATTGCATGCGCGAAGAGAGACCCATGCAAATGTCACACACAACTAGAGTTGCTGCGAACAGATTCAGATAGAATATAGTTAAGATACGATTCTGAACTCTGTAGTGTGTGACACATTCAAGAGGTATAGTATTGGTGCAGGTCATCTCGACTTATGCAAAACATGTAGAGATACATTGGACGGGCATGTAGCAATTACTACATCTTAACTCAGTGAATGTGAGTTTGTTTGTCTTGTGTAGAGTTGCATTGCATTGTTGGGAGTTGCATTGTTGCGAGCTACTATGCTTACATGCACTAACAAACCACGAAGCAGCACACATGCAGCAGCAGCAGCGAGCTACTAAAGCTACGAAGCAGCACACATGCAGCAGCAGCTATGCTTACATTCACTAACAAGCTACGAAGCAGCACACATGCAGTAGCAGCAGCGAGCTACTATGCTTACATGCACTAACAAGCTACGAAGCAGCACACATGCAGCAGCAGCAAGCCAACTTACATGCAGCAGCAGCAGCAGCAAGCTAAACGCACTAACAAGCTACACAGCACATGCTTACATGCAGCAGCAAGCTACGAAGTTGTTGAATATGCAAGTTGTGTAGTCACCGCGAACGTCTGCACATGCAGCAGCAGCAGCAAGCCAACTTACATGCAGCAGCAGAATATGAGACTTTGCGTCAGTGGTAAACGTATTCTGAATACTATACGTGTTGTTGCATGACTTAAACCCTCAAGAGTTGCAGATGGTGGTGAATGCGAGACTTTGTGTCAGCTGTAGACGGATTCTGAATACTATTGTGTGACCTGCGTGATTCTGAATACAAATCTTACTTTGTCTCAGAGTTGGATCAAATGCGTTGCAGATGTTGCTAGTTGTGTGAATGCGAGACTTTATGTCAGCAGTAGACTGATTCTGAATACTATACTAGTGTTGCATTCTTATTCCTCAGACTTTTCTGACTTGTCACTTTGTCTCAGAGAATGCTGCAGATGTTGTGTGAATATGAGACTTTGTGTCAGTGGTAAACGTATTCTGAATACTATAAAGTTAAAGAGTTTTACGAAACCGAATTCAATAATCAACAACTGGAATTTTTTTTTTAAATGCAAGAATTCAATGATTTGGTCAACCGAATGTTAACAGAGAAAAATAACGAGACATCCAAGATTTTCAACGAAGCGGTAGAAAAACTAAATGAAATAAAAAAGAATGCGGATGGACCGTATTTTTATCAACTGTAATTTAGTTTAAAAAGGGGTCTAACTTAGATCGATCCGAGTTTATTTTGGATAGAATTTGAGGTGACTCCATAGATACGCCTTGTACGGATCGACAGAAGAATAAACTAAAACAATCTGTAAATTCTTATTTTTATTTATTACACATAATCATTGCAATGCTTCTTCTTATCTTGTCAGGAGTCCATCCAACGGCTCTGTTTACTTGTGCATCAATTCGAGTATATTCTGAGACGTTGGTGAATGCATGACTTCGTCTGCAATGTGAATGCGTGACTTCGTCTGTAATGTAAACCAATTCTGAGACGTTGGTGAATGCGTGACTTCGTCTGTAATGTGAATTCGTGACTTCGTCTGTAATGTAGACCAATTCTGAGACGTTGGTGAATGCGTGACTTCGTCTGTAATGTGAATGCGTGACTTCGTCTGTAATGTGAATGCGTGACTTCGTCTGTAATGTAGACCAATTCTGAGACGTTGGTGAATGCGTGACTTCGTCTGTAATGTGAATTCGTGACTTCGTCTGTAATGTAGACCAATTCTGAGACGTTGGTGAATGCGTGACTTCGTCTGTAATGTGAATGCGTGACTTCGTCTGTAATGTAAACCAATTCTGAGACGTTGGTGAATGCGTGACTTCGTCTGTAATGTAGACCAATTCTGAGACGTTGGTGAATGCGTGACTTCGTTAATTGAGACGTTGGTGAATGCGTGACTTTGTCTGCAATGTAGACCAATTCTGAGACGTTGGTGAATGCGTGACTTTGTCTGCAATCTAGACCAATTCTGAGACGTTGGTGAATGCGTGACTTTGTCTGCAATGTAGACCAATTCTGAGACGTTGGTGAATGCGTGACTTTGTCTGCAATCTAGACCAATTCTGAGACGTTGGTGAATGCGTGACTTTGTCTGCAATGTAGACCAATTCTGAGACGTTGGTGAATGCGTGACTTTGTCTGCAATGTAGACCAATTCTGAGACGTTGGTGAATGCGTGACTTTGTCTGCAATGTGACTTTGTCTGCAATGTAGACCAATTCTGAGACGTTGGTGAATGCGTGACTTTGTCTGCAATGTAGACCAATTCTGAGACGTTGGTGAATGCGTGACTTTGTCTGCAATCTAGACCAATTCTGAGACGTTGGTGAATGCGTGACTTTGTCTGCAATGTAGACCAATTCTGAGACGTTGGTGAATGCGTGACTTTGTCTGCAATGTAGACCAATTCTGAGACGTTGGTGAATGCGTGACTTTGTCTGCAATGTAGACCAATTCTGAGACGTTGGTGAATGCGTGACTTTGTCTGCAATGTAGACCAATTCTGAGACGTTGGTGAATGCGTGACTTTGTCTGCAATGTCGTTTTGGTCGTTGTCAGTGGGCTCGTCTAGCTCTCTGTTTTGGTCGTCGTCGTTCGTGTTGAAGGTGGAGTCTACTGTGTCAACGGACGTCAATAGAACGCTGCAAGATTTGACAAATGCTGTCAGGACAATTATTAATATCGTGTACGACAGTATTAATGTTGAAGTATTACTGTCCGACTTACTAAAGTACAATCCCGATCAGGATACAATGATCTTGATAGAGCAGTTGCGTACACAGCTGCGATCTGCATTCGATTCAGATGAAACCAAAATTAACATTATAAGATCATACAACGTGCTGAAGCAAATATACGATTCTTTGGTAGAAAAAGCAATCGCCTGCGCTTGAAGTAGGTTATCAACTCAACTTTTATCTTTCTCTTTCTACTGCTGTCTGTGATGAGTTCTTCGAATTTCTTCATGAGTGCCAAGCACCTACAAGAAGTTAGTGACATTTATGCTGTGGAAATAACGACAACCCTCTCCGATTCCAGTTCGGAAAACTTTGAGAGAAGTCCGCAGAATCTTTGGTGTCGACGACGTTAGAGATGTGTTGTGTGTACGATTTGCAAATAGTGTCCTGCATGTTGTAAGCAGAGCTGTGCAAGGTCTTAGCGTTGTCCTCTTCGATTATGTCCCTCAATCCGCTCAAGGTAGGATTGACTGCAGCGACGACCCGATGTTTGTTTTCGCGTGTCGTGATGTCCAGAGGGTTGCTATAATCCGAACTCAGTTTAGAATCGATAGTCTTGGCTATCTCGCTGCTTTCAAAAACTTTATTGGATCTGTCGTAATCGTCGTTGTTGTTGTTGTTGTCGTCGTCATCGTCATCATCGTCTTCGCTAATCGTTAGCTTAGGATCTGTCGTTATGACAATGAAGTTGGGAATGGCGTCAATGATTTCTGGACCGTTGGTCATACAAACACAGATCAGTCCGTCGTGCATCACTTTTACGTCTACGACGCGTGCGAATTCTTTGATGTCGTTCATCTCAGGCTCGCTCAAGCGATCGCTGTCCAAGTCTCGGTAAGCCACGGGTTCAGAGGCCAGAGTGTCTCTGTAGATAGCGTACCTCTTAACGTTGTCTCCAGTGTATTCCTCGACTGCAAAATTGACATGGTCTATCACCAACGAGTCGTTCTGAAGGGATACTTGAATACCAGTCAGGTAAACTCAAATTTGTTGACCAGAGGATAAGTGTTGTCGATTATGTTCTTGCTTTCGTTTTCTCCGCTGCTGAGCAGACAAGCGTACACACCGTCCAATCTGACACACGCACAAGCCTTGCTCGTCTCGTCGCCGCGGTGAACGAAAACCGTTTCGGGTAGGTAGGGACAACTGTTAACGATCCTCAATAGAATGTTCTGTCTCAGGTTGATCAGAATATTCTCTCGTTCCGATGAAAAAGACTCTAACTGACCGACGATAGACTCTAATTCGAGGTTGAGTGCTTCTAGGCTGGCTTCTATAACGTTCGCAGAAGGTGATGAGTGCGACGAACCGTTCGTAGAACAATTCGAAGCAATGTCGCGACATTTCTTACTGGTCGTCTTGATATTTTGAAATGTCTTTTGGCGTTTCTCGATTGCCCCTTTGTGAGTCTCATTGACATTCGAACACGTGGATTGAACGTGTTGCCAAAGCAACGACAGTTTGTGGTTGATGTTCGCCACAATTTCCGTGGCGGTGACGGCCGATTCTTCGTGGGAGGAGGGATTGACACCCGTGCTAGCATCCTCCTCCATGTCGTCGTGAGCGGAAGGCAGGTCCGATCGATGTTCAAAACTTTGGAGACTTTGTTCTACACGTCGACAGATTCCGTCATGAGATTTGTTCTACAGAGTCTGAGACTTTGTTCCACTGATGTCTGTCATTTGATTGTCTAACTTAGTATGACGGAGAGTGAATGTGAGACTTTGTTCTACATGTTTACAGATTCCTAAACCGTGTGAATGTGCCGTCATGTGGCATATTAAGCCTTCGGCGAACGTCTGACTGTATGACGGAGTGAATGTGAGACTTTGTTCAACATGTCGACAGATTGTGACATCTTAGGCCTTCGGCTGGTTGCGAACGTCTGACCGACGGAGTGAATGTGAGACTACGTGCTGCACAGCGACAGATTCTCACACACATCCATGACCGAGTTGACAAATGAAGTCAAATTGTACTGGTGAAAAATAAACAATAAATACGGACTTAACATTCTATTTTACTCTTACTGTCCGATACATTCCCATTCAGTCTTTCATACGGAGACATTTCTTCATTTGCTTGATGATTGATTTTTTCATGCATGTCGAAGGTTTTGATCTGGCCTTGAATGGTGCTGCAGATGCATTGCAGATGTTGTTAGTTGTGTGAATGCAATACTTTGTGTCAGCGGTAGAGGGATTCCAAGTGTGTGTGTAAGTTAACTCAAATGTTGCTAATGTGAGACTTTGCGTCAGCGACAGACGGATTCTTTAACTCTTTCCTATGTGTGTGTGTTTTAAGCGTTTTTTTTTTTAGATTCTCTAGCGATGTGTTCATCTGTGCAATCTTAAAATCATTATTCTTTATAGTTTTTTCACATATACTTAATTTATTTGTCTTTTCACTTAATTCGGTGCTAAGGCTTGTTACTTGTGTTTCTAATTCAGTTACTTTGTTACCTTCAGTGAATAATGTGGTTTTTAAGAGTTCGTTGCTCTTTTTGTACTCGGCTTCACAGGAAACGTACTTTTGATAATTTATCAAATTTTCATCGTTCAATGTTTTAATCTCGACGTCTTTGTTAATAATGCTTTCCTGATATGTTTGGATCTCGACGTCTTTGTTATCAATACTTTCCTCCAATTCTGTTATTTTTTGGGTTGCATTTTCTTTATCTACGGTAAGTCGGTAATTTGTTGGTTCATCTGTGCAATTCGTTGATTTATAGACGTTTCATTAATTGTCACGTTTTCAAGAATTTGCTTGTTCAACTGGGTTATTTCGAGTTCTTTGACACTGAGCGTTTCCTGATTCGGGCATTGTGCATCTAGACCAACAATGCAACTCTCTAGTTGCTCTTAATGCTTGTAAGATTTTGTACACTCCGCTGTTAGGTAGGCAAGAGTTCACAATCCGTCTAACGCCGACGCAAAGTCACATATTAACACAAATCCTGCCGTTAACAATGCAATTGCCGCTGCCACCAACACTGTTGTTTCCGGTGATCAAGCCTTTCAGACGTTATCAGACGAATCCGTTCAGATTTTATCAAACGTATCAAACGAATCCGTTCAGATTTTATCAAACGAAACCATTCAGAGTTTATCAGACGAAGAATGGTTCAGTAAGATGAAAACATAGATCAGGAAAACATCGGTTTGTGAACGAAACACTGGTTAAGTTCTCGGAACAAGTGCTTGGCGATGAAGACTCTTTGAGAGCTAAAATCACCGACATACTAAAAGTTAACATACGCGACACCGTATTGAATCATCTGAGAAACATCGTCTCGGATGTCAACGACGATACTATATTTGATTTGACCGCCCATGTTAAACAATTAATCGACGAACATCAACTGCTCAGTAGAAGTAGTATAAACACATTTGTTATCGACGAATCCAATTCGAAGAACAAAGTACTTCACAAACAAAACAGGTTCTGCATATTGAATTTTTATTTCGACGACGATACGCTAACGTCCTATACCGACACGACTATACCTCAACAACACGGAGCGTTTCAGATTAAATTAATCGATACTCCTTTTCGGAAAGCGACATAGTGCCTTCTGTGTTTTGTACGCTTGGATAGACAAAGTTTCTGTTGTTGCCAACAACGATGTGATCAATTTTAAAATTCGGTTCAAAACACAGAAAACTTTAAAGTGTACATCTCTTTGTTTTCGGCACGTAACGATAAAAACCTCAATAAAAAAATCTCAATTGTCCTTTTGTTTTAATCAGTCACACAAGGATACTATCGGTTATAAATTAAAATGATAATATGATTCTTAGGATAAAGAACACTATAGAACTAAATTATGTTTGGTTTAATCCTGTTTTTACTTTAATCGTTGTCGAGACTTTGTCGAATAACGCTACCGATTCTGAACTCAAAATCAGACGACCTGTACGACAAGGTCTCACATTCACCCCAACAGATTCTGACCAACAGATTCTGAACTCAATGTTTGAAGGGGTTACTATTGTAAACTCAATTATTATTTTTCATCTGAACTCAAAATCAGACGACCTGTACGACAAGGTCTCACATTCAGCCCAACAGATTCTGACCAACAGATTCTGAACTGAATGTTTGAAGTGAATGCTAGTCTTTTGTCTTAATAATTAACTAATATTGACATATTGCATTACAGTTATGTGAATGCGAGACTTTGTGTCAGCTGTAGACGGATTCTGAATACTATTGTGTGAACATCAGGGTTAATAAAATGTTTATATCCTACATCATATTTATTATTTTCAACAACCTACATCACTCTTGAAATCGGTGCAGCGAGTTATTCTTGCACCGAGACGCGAAATCACGGACCCCACTCGTGCAGGTCAAAGATTGGTGTTTTAGGTGCCTTTTTATTTTTGGAGTGTGAATAAAAGGTTCGTTAGAAGTACATGTTTTATTTTAGACATTGACTCAAAGTTTCAATTCGGCCAACACGGCTTGTAGGTGTGCACCGTAGCCTTCGATGTCGTCGTACAAGAACCTGGCGAACACGGACGAGAACGGAATGGCAGCAGTGAAGATATTTTCGTACATAGTTTCTTTGATGGAGTTAAGAGTACGACAACGATTAAAGTAAAAAACAGGATTAAACCAAACATAATTTAGGTCTATAGTGTTCTTTATCTTAAGAATCATATTATCATTTTAATTTATAACCGATAGTATCCTTGTGTGACTGATTAAAACAAAAAGGACAATTGAGATTTTTTTTATTGGAGGTTTTAAACAAATAAAATAAAAAGAATTAAATAGGACTGACTTTGTTTTACTTAGGAATGAATTTGTTTTAATGGTTGACGATTTACATTGCAAAGGTAAACAATAAATACATTGAACACTCTACGGGTGTGCGTGCGTGGACACCGAAGCCTAATCGAGTTAGGATGGATACCCCGAAAAAAGACACGGTACAAAGTAAAGTAGATGTCCCGAAAAAAGACCCTTTACAAAGTACAATCAAACCTCGAATGAAAAAGAGCGCTCCAGCAGTCAAGCGAGTAGCAAGTGGGAAGAGCCAGAAAGCGGGATCTCCGTTCTTACCAACCAGTTTAATCAAGACGTTGAATATACAAAGTCTCGAAAATCGTTCACCTCTAGAGAGGACGCAACAAAAGCCTAGCATATTGCTACCTTCTCCTCTCTCCAAAATAACAAACTCAGGTCAAACAGCTACATCCTCTCAACCAGAAAAATCTCGAGCGTCTTTAAAATGGTGAATTCAAAGACGTCATGTATCAGCGTCGACAACAACCGATTCTTTCTGATCGACGGGAATTTCCTCTTGGGTGGAAGATTAGAAAATGTCAATCTGAAATCAGACCAAATTTTTGAGACTCCTCAGCGTTGATTTGTAAAAGGAAACGTTGCTAGAAAAAGAGAAATAAATATTCTGAACCGCGTCTACGGCTTCGTTGAAATATAGTTCTGTCATCGTTTTTTTTATCAGAGTTATCATCGACGATCGATGCCTTCCATTTGGGGTGAGTAACAAACGATGTGCTAAAATACACAGTGCTAAAATACACAGTCAAAATACACAGTGCAAATACACAGTGCAAATACACACAGTGCAAATACACAGTGCAAATACACACAGTGCAAATACACACAGTGGAATCGTTGTCGTACTCTTCGCTGCAACCAAGTGAGAAGATAAGATTCATTTCGGGTTATGTACATGAATCTCGGGTTATGTACATATAGTAGAATTTCAGTTGACTGTTGAAACAAAGTCACACATTTACTTAGAGTTAAGATGTAGTAGATGTGGAGATGTAGTAGACTGTGAGGTGTAAGAAGACGATGTCGTGACATGTCGACAACTAACAAGACGAATTGCTAGAGTTCAGATGTTATGGGTGTAACAAGACGAATTGCACATCAGAGTACCTGACTGCCGATTCTACAAAGAAGCACATGGGTGAATTACAAAATCAACAAACTAAACACGAAGAAGAAAATTCTGAATTAAGGAAAGAAATTGAAAAGTCATCTGCCAAAGTACAACAAATAATGACGATATACAAAGATGTAGATAAGAAATTCTTAGAAGTTAATGCAAATATACGAAAGATAATCCAAGAGAAAGACCGACTGAACGCAGAATTATCTGAAAATAAAAACAAGATCGATCTTATGCAAAATGAATACGAACAACTCCAACAACGTAATAACGAATTAGATACAGAGAATGATCAATTCAAACAAGAGTTGACTCAAAATAAAACGATGTCCGACTAAACGAATCGTAACGCGCATGGGCAACATGAAGATCCCGTGCAACGCTTTTGAACTCCTCTCAGAATTCCACAAACTCGAAATACTGGGACCGAACGGGATTGGCAATCAATCGCTGTTGAACGAAGCGACTTTCGGCCAAGGAATTAACAGAGTAGACAACGGTAGGTTCTTGGGTTACGTGCACGTTTATGTTACCCTCCGACGTCTTTCTCCGGTACGAAGCTTGGTCGTAAAACGGATGGAGTAAGCGAGTCTGTTTTTTTTCGGGTATTTTCGAGATTTTAAGCAATTTTATTTGATCTTCTGCTGCCGCGTCACTCAAACGGTTGTAAGCGTTAGCAGCAGCGAAGTAGGCAAACTGCGTCCATCCTGGAGTGTCCGTGCACAGACCGTGGCGAAAACGCTGACACTGCTTCACTAATCCTGCGAACACCACATATTCATTGGGAGACAACCACATATCTCTGACTCTTCCCGTCTTTTGCTCCAAGAACGACACCGGTAAGAATTTGGAGTTGAAATGTTGTTCGCTTCGCTTGTCGTATAATTTCATTCTAAATTTGTGACGTACGGTCAGAGCAACCAGCAGAACGATCCAGAGCAAGATGCAAAACACACCGACCACATGAGACCAATTCAGGTATCTCAACTCGTCTTTGGTCATTATTACTTTTGTTCACAGGTACAGCAAACATTCGTTTGTGACATATTAATTTACTCAAGAGATATCTATCTTTCTTATTTCACTTGACAATTTTCTTATTTCACTTGTGTGTATGTGACAAACTACTGGTGGTGATCTTCCCTTTTCTGATCGACATCGAACTGATCGACATCGAACTGTTCGGGATCGAACTGTTCGGCTGCACGTCTTGCCTGGATGGCTAAATTCAATCGTTTGTTTTCGAGTTTTGCATACTTGATGTTAATCTTCAATAGTTCGTTTTCGTGTTTCATTTTCTCGATCTCCGCGGTTATTGCTTTATTCTCTCGAACTAGTTCTTCTTGACTTAATGAATGCCTTGCATTACACAAGTTGCTGGTCGTCTCATCGCTGCACTTTTAAAATTATTTTCAAACTCTTCAAAATAAAATCACTTGTCTCGGTACCGATAATTTATTTACTCCAAACCCCACTTTTTAGAGCACTGTAAAATTACAGAGTTAAGGTACATCAAATTAGAATATGTAGTGGTCATCACGTATACAAACCTTGTTTTGTCTGACTCTGTCAAGCAGGGTGAATGTGGGAGTCGTCAACAAATTAGGTGTGTATTTCAAAATCTGAAGAATATGTTGTTGTTGTCCAAAGCGGGTGAACTCTTGCGAACTGTAACAAGTTTAAGAATAGAGAGTTAAGATGTTCACCAGTCTTAGAGAGTTATGGTTCGATGTCGCGTTGCAGTCTCTCATCGATATCGGAGATTTGTTTATCCAAACGTGTGTGTTAGAAATGCAAAGTAAATTGTATGAACAGGCACGGACATTCAGTTTAGATTCCAGAACGTACATTGTTGATCAGATGACTAACAATTTTAACGCTTTGGAAAATCGACTCGAGGAAATAAAAAAAAGAAGCAAGTCGACATAGAGAAGTTGAAAATAACACCACATAAATCTCATTCCACTATTAGTCGTGTCTATAAACCTATCATGAACCAAATGTAGAGACACCATCCAAGTTTGAGGTATCATAACTCTCTAAGACTGGTGAACATCTTAACTCTCTATTCTTAGACTTGTTACAGTTCGCAAGAGTTCACCCGCTTTGGACAACAACAACATATTCTTCAGATTTTGAAATACACACCTAATTTGTTGACGACTCCCACATTCACCCTGCTTGACAGAGTCAGACAAAACAAGGTTTGTATACGTGATGACCACTACATATGCTAATTTGATGTACCTTAACTCTGTAATTTTACAGTGCTCTAAAAAGTGGGGTTTGGAGTAAATAAATTATCGGTACCGAGACAAGTGATTTTATTTTGAAGTGTTTGAAAATAATTTTAAAAAGTGCAGCGATGAGACGACCAGCAACTTGTGTAATGCAACTGGGCGTGTGTGAGTATGAGTATATGTGCCTCACATGCATCCAACACACTGCCGACGATGTTAGCGGAATCAGACGCTGTCGTGCATAACGAACACGAACGTCTGAGACTTCATAGTCGGCGATCACGTACGCCTACACCCGGCAAGAAATTGACCAGCGCCACGAATAATCCGCGCTTCTCTTTCGTTATTTGTAAAAGGAAACGTTGCTAGAAAAAGAGAAATAAATATTCTGAACCGCGTCTACGGCTTCGTTGAAATATAGTTCTGTCATCGTTTTTTTATCAGAGTTATCATCGCCGATCGATGCCTTCCATGCCTTCATAAACTCTTCGATGTTTTTGACCAAAACTATTATTTTCTTATTTTCATCTTCGTTATGAGGAATATCTTTTAATAGTTGAGAGGACTCACCAAACATCAACACGTGAACATTATTACTTGGGTGACACTAAAATAACGGACAATTGAAATTTGAACAATGTGAAGAAATAAGTTTGGACATTTGAACAAGTGCAGCGACAACCATCGCGACGTAGACGACAGAAGCAGATGCTGTTCGCGGTGAGTACACAACTTGCGTATTCAACAACTTCGTAGCTTGCTGGTGGAATGCGCATTGGACCCCTACAGTTGCACATCTGTACCGATCTGTCCAATTTGTTCCCAACCAGTTACTTATACTTACAAGTTCATAGCTTAATGCATCATCAGTAAAGAGTAGTGGTATGTATAGTCAATGCATTGTCATTGGGAATAAAAACAATTGGGTGTGAATAGTGTATGTAATGCATTGTCAGGTAAAAGTTCTTGACGTGTAGTTTTACAGATTGGGTGTGAATAAAAACCATTTTGCTTTCTTATTTTTTTTATATTTCATTACACGGTGCACTCATTCGGCAACAAGTGCATTGTTGTCCTTCGGCAACGAGTGTTTTGGGAACAAAAACAATTTCTTGATGTGTCTCGGAAAAGGTAAGGCTTTCCCACCTCCCGCACCAATGTAGGCTTTTGGCCAAGATATCAACCGATTATGAACTATTACATGTGAGACTTTGTCGAATAACGCTACCGATTCTGAACTCAAAATCAGACGACCTGTACGACAAGGTCTCACATTCACCCCAACAAATTCTGATCAACAGATTCTGAACTCAATGTTTGAAGGGGTTACTTTTGTAAAGTCAATTTTGAGTTTTCAGGGGGGTACTACAACCGATCATGAACTTTACCCGTTGTGAGACTTTGTCGAGTAACGCTACCGATTCTGAACTCAATGTTTGAAGGGGTTACTATTGTAAAGTCAATTGTGAGTGTTATGTCCATCACAATAGTGGGTACCGACTGGACCATTTCGGGTTTCGCCTGCTTGTTGCGTTGCGTCCTGTTTGTTTTTTTGGACGGTTGTTGTTCCTGTTGCTGTGTCAACCCTGTTTCAACTTTGCTTGCAGAGTCTTCCTGAGTCTCGAATTCCATGTTTGTCTTTTGTTGTTATTCTTCTTGGTGGTCGTTTAATGATAGTGGTGAGCGGAAAGGAATTGGATATCATTGCAAACCTTTCTCAAGAAATAACCAAAATTATGGTCGACAGTGTGTACGTGGCTGCCAATCCTAAGAAGAACATCGTCAATGTGAGCGTGAAAGTCTCTCTCGAGAGCAATACCTCCAAAGTTGTCATCGTCACGTTTGACTTTGTCATGTGAGTCGACGTTCCAATATCTACATTCCGCTGTTTGGTAGGCAAGAGTTCAACTTACATACCAAAGGTTGCAGATGTTACAGTTGGTTAATATGTGACTGCGTCGGCGTTAGACGGATTGTGAATCGATTAATTGTTTAACATGGGCGGTCAAATCAAATATAGTATCGTCGTTGACATCCGAGACGATGTTTCTCAAACATTCGTTTGTGACATATTAATTTACTCAAGAGATATCTATCTTTCTTATTTCACTTGACAAACTTTCTTATTTCACTTGTGTGTATGTGACAAACTACTGGTGGTGATCTTCCCTTTTCTGATCGACATCGAACTGATCGACATCGAACTGTTCGGGATCGAACTCGTCCTCGTTCACATTATATTTTCTGGCAGCACTAAAACCACATTTTCAGTTTCGTTAATAAGAATGTTGTCATTTCCTCGAATGTGTTCCGCTGTGACATACTGCCATCCAACAGAGTACTCCATGTGTTAGGCAAGAACGGAATACACGAAGTTTTGTTCGGATGTGACTGTGTTGGGATGTAAGGGGGTAAAACACAAATTTGTGAATCAAGGGACGATCAAACACCCATGTAATCAAATTGTCTTTATTTTGTAGCACCATTTACCGTCCCCTCTGTTTGTTCTCAAAAACATTAACCAATTCTGATTGGAAATTTTGTATTTGTCCAACAAGTGTTTCTTAATTCTGTTGTTGTTGTTAAGATGAGGATTAATGGCGTTGAGAAGTTGTTTAATTTTTATATTGTTATATTTTATTTTCCGGTTGTAATATTGACTCAACCTATCTTTTTCTACCAAAGAATCGTATATTTGCTTCAGCACGTTGTATGATCTTATAATGTTAATATTGGTTTCATCTGAATCGAATGCAGACTGCAGCGACGACCCGATGTTTGTTTTCTCGTGTCGTGATGTCCAGAGGGTTGCTATAATCCGAACTCAATTTAGAATCGATAGTCTTGGCTATCTCGCTGCTTTCAAAAACTTTATTGGATCTGTCGTAATCGTCGTTGTTGTTGTTGTTGTCGTCGTCTACAAGCGCAAACGCATCGAGAGTCTTCTCGACCAACTCTTTTTGACTTTCGAGAACGAGCAGGATACTATTGTAAACTCAAATAGAGAGTTAAGATGTGCAGTCTTCTGATTCTGAAAACCTTAGGGTGTCGGTGTCAAAGAACTCTACGTGTCAAGATCTCTGTCCAATTCTGCGTGATTCTGAATACAAATCTTACTTTGTCTCAGAGTTGGATCAAATGCGTTGCAGATGTTGCTAGTTGTCTGAATGCGAGACTTTATGTCAGCAGTAGACTGATTCTGAATACTATACGAGTGTTGCATGCTTATTCCCTCAGACTTTTCTGACTTGTCACTTTGTCTCAGAGAATGCTGAAGGATTACGAGAACACTTTGTTTCAAAAGAATGTATCAGCAAAGTGCTTCATACCCAACGGAAATTACAACAGCCTGATCGACGCTGTGAAGACCAAACAAATAGATATCATCATTCCCAAGCGATCTGAGGAACACACTCGATTGGAAACGCACTGCGTGTTAAAATCTGATCCGTCGCACTACGTGCGCATTCACGAATCGGGTCGTTTCCTCAGCGTCTATTTGAGGAATTGGAAAACAGACGATGATCCCGTTCTACGTCACCTAGAGGCATCTCCAAATTGTCGTCGCGCGTCTTCGTGGGTGTCATCAGTGTCTGAGCAAGACTTAGAAGATGCAATCAACCAGTACATGAATTGTGATTTCGTCACGGAGATCTATCAGAACGGCGATGCAAGGTTCGACGATATTCGAGCGGCTGTTAAACATCATTTCCTCACCGAGAAGAGATGCTTTGCTAGCATGCAAGAAGCGAAAGCTGTTCTATACACGATGCTGACAGAGAGTAACAAGGTAGTCGCTCCCCGAAAAAAAATAAAGAAAAAATGAATCTGATGTCAGAGGTGGCCGTGTGCATCTTGTGTGCCACTAACCCAGTGAACGTGATCTTCCAACCTTGCACTCACGGGTGTTGTTGCATGTCGTGCGCCCGATCCGTGTCCACGTGTCCGAAGTGCTGCAAGGACATTTTCCTAAAACAATCCATCGCCTCGTCCTGAAGATACGACCTACAACAACGTTTCAGTGTACGTCACGATGAGGAAGAGATAGAAGACAGAGCCGAACACAAGGTGAACAAACAAGGAGAAATAGTTGCAGAAAGATGGTTTCTTAGAGTGGTGGATGTGCTTGAGCATTTGCAGAAGAGGTAAGTTCAAATCAGAATCTTCTCTCTTCCCTTCCACCAAAGAGAATGTATCTGACATTGAGTGAGGTGAGAGTAAAGACTTGGAGAAATGCGTTAGAATAGAGAAATGTGTTCCCGGTGCGAGTAGGCGGCAGGGGAGTACCTCTCAGGACCCACGTGTCATCAAGAAATGAATCGATACGTCATCACCTAAACAACTGAGCGAACGGCTATGACACTTATGTTTGTACTAGACAACGTGAGCAGGTACCGTGTTGCTTAATCCTAGATTGGTCCAAGTGTGTTTGTGTGTGTGTGTGTGTGTGTGACCACGACAAATGCAGACCTTGTCATTTGGGAACACGTAACACAAATATATTTGGACGTACATCACATGTAAAAATACAGACTTTGGTGGTAACAAATGCAGACTTTGCAGACTTTGGTCATTCTGGAAGTGTGTATAATAAATGCAGACTTTGGTCATTCTGGAAGTGTGCATAGCAGACTTTGGTCATTCTGGAACACGTGACGAACGTCACATTGACATGGTGTTACAAATGTTGGACTCACATGACTTTGTTCTTCCCTAACAGCAGAGTGTACAGATTGGAACATCGACTCACATGACAAAGCTAACGTGACTGTTCGAAGATTGTGAAGTCTAGACCGAGTACGTTGCAGATGCAACGCAGCATGTCTGCTGATTCCTGATTTCCACTGTCGTCAGTCCTGTCAGGGTTGAGACGATTGGTTTCTAACGATGAACGTGTTTCTGAACACCGACCATTACCAAAAGTCAACTTTAGAAAATTTGAGCAGAGCGATGGCAGGGAACAGCAACCGGGAATCCATCGATCCGGTCCACCTTGGAGGCGATAAAAGAGTATGACTTGTTCTTACGTCTCATTTGTATGACTTGTTAATTATAAAATGTTATCTCAACTTTACGTGAATGAATATCCGACTTTGGTACCGTGTTGGCGTGTCTCTGTTCGACTTTGTATTACCCTTCCAAAATTCGATTGACCACATTCACTCATGTCAGCGCGCTGGGAAGGGTAGGATGTCATAAATGTCACTTGAAGGGTAGGATATATTAAATTCAGTATTTTAAATAATTGTATATTCATCATTTGTATATAAATCCGTTTAACATAGTCATCTTTGTTTCATGGGTTAGTCATCTTTGTTTCATGGGATACGTTAACATGAAACCCCACCTTTGGCAACATATTGTAACCCCTTTGGGCTGGCTACAAGTGGCTTCCCTTAACCATCCTGAGATAATGTGTGTTCATAAACACAGTGTCTCTGTCCTTGCTCGTTTGTACAAAACTTTGTGATTCTCGACTCACTCGGCTCAGCCTTGTTGGTAAAATGTTCTCTTCTACGCATTGTGCTGACCTGACATGTGAAAGCTTGGCTTGAGAAAATGTTGCACACTGCTTGTGATACTTTAGATAATTTATAGAAGTGCTGTTGGTTACTCCAGGTTTTCATGCAGTAATAGAAAGCATCTACACCTGTTCCATTTTTTCCTTACGGAATAATGAATTTAGTTTGTGCTAAATTAGATTTTAGTAATCTTTCCATGAATGCAAGTTTGTCTGAAACATGAACAGAATGTGTATGTTATGTATATATTTGTATAAAAGTATATTTAATAATTTCTTCTTTCTCTCAGTACTTCAACCTATCTATTCATCCATCTATCTATCTATCTACCTACCTATCATGTAATTCATATTTATCTTTCCCAAATTTAATTTAATGTTAAACAAACTGCTGGGAGTTGGTGGGGTAAAAAGTTTTTGCTCCTTGTCCAGCAGCAGCTATCACATCACAAGACTATAGAAACACTTCTGAGAGGGAAGTCTGCACCAGTGTGGGTGTGAGGGCCTCACTGACTCTATCCAGCAGCTCACAGTCAGATTCCTGGAGTTCAGACATTGAGTCGTCAACGCCTTCCTCCTCCAGGGCGGAGAGGAAGGACAGGTCCGACACGCAGCTGTAGTCTCTGCAGTGGGAGGGGCGGCGGCTCCTGGGGCTGCCGAGCCTGTTGGCGTCCTCGACGACAGAAGGCACGTTGGATATCTTCAGGGCTGACTCTGGGCAGTCATCTTCAAGGTCCGAGACAATGTTGTATTTAGACGAATGATCAAGAGTCAGGTCTTGGCATGAGTCAACAGATATATTATTTGCCAGGAGTATTTTCTCAAAGCTGCAGGGATCATCACCAGCATCATCATTGTCCTCGTTACCGTCTGGACCGCCCCGGGCGTCCTCACTCAGCAGGGGTGTGGCAACAGAGCCTGGAGGGACAACACACACTCAGTCAGGTCAACAGTCATGGTGATTGTTACCATGGAGCTGGAACTAGTAGTGATAGCCAGTAGTGCAGTAACTGCTTGAATATCATTGGTGGAAATAGCAGTAGCACCAGTAGTAGCAGTAGTAGGAGTATAATAAAACCAGATTGGCGAGCCTGTTTTGGCGTTGGCTCCTGCGGGTCCTTTCCTCCCCTCTGCTCTGCCACACAGTCCCAACACCTATATTTTCCTTTCGTATGCTAGCTATAGCTAACATAAGGGAGGAAGAGATAGGTGTTGCAACTGTGTGGCAGAGCAGAAGGGAGGAAAGGACCCGCGGGAGCCAACACCACAACAGACTCGCCAATTTGGCTTCACTATAGTAGTAGTAGTAGTAGTAGTAGTAGTAGTAGTAATAATGAGAACAGTTCGACAGCATAGTCTCAGTAAGTCCCATGCAATATTTGGCACCAACAGATCCACCAGCAAAAGTGTTTTCAGCAAGATTTCCAGCGCTTGCATGATAACCAATGTTACGGGTGAACCGCTCCATAGGTGTGGCGAGGTACACTCTACGGGAACAGTCTACCATGTTTACATTACTCACCGGCTCCCACGGTGGACAGTGCCGCCACTCAAGGGCCTCGGCACATCACAACCCTTGCTCATACACTTTGATCTGCTTCAATAAGTCGCTCCCTCAAAGACCAAAAGAATTATGTGTCCATCACGTGACAAGGTTGAAGTACATGTTTATATTTGGTTCTCTCCTCTGCTGCGCCTCTCAAATATCCTACATCACCATACTAGTCATGTGTTGACAGGATGAGTGGTGAGCTGCTACTCACTCTTCCTGCCGTGGTGAGCTCCTTCCCTCACACACACTCACTCCTCCTTGCTCCTCTGCTGTACATCTCACTGCCTGCATCACATTATTAATTTTCATATATATTTATTCATTTATTTTTTGTTTTACCGAATTTTGACAAGCATTATGCAAGTTCTACAATCAGTTCTAAGTCTGTTTACCTTGTGCAAGAGGCGAGCTGTGACAAACATCATAGTAATGTGTGGCACGAGAGCATGTGTGATTGACAGGCCATTGTCATGAGTCATAGTGAAACCCAGCCAATCAGGAG
Source organism: Eriocheir sinensis (assembly GCF_024679095.1). Lineage (NCBI taxonomy): Eukaryota > Metazoa > Arthropoda > Malacostraca > Decapoda > Varunidae > Eriocheir > Eriocheir sinensis. Next base: position 40,797 of record NW_026110895.1, on the reverse strand, counting down.
AGGCCTGACAAATATATTGCCAGGCACCAGAGAATCACTTCATTTGAAGAGACTACTGAGGAGCCCCACAAGGGCAGATTTGGTGCCAACATTATTTATATATATTCATGACACAAATTACAGTATAGGAGAAGAAAGCTGCTTAAACCTGATTGTAGATGCTATAACTCAAAGAAAATAACATCCACAAACACACAAAAAGTCTCACATAGCAGCAGTGGCGTTCCCTCCATGGGGTCGTCTCCGTGGAAGAGGGAGGTGCCCTGGCTCAGCATCAGCAAGTCTGGCGGGGCGGCTGTGGCCCCCTCGCTGCCGCAGCCCACCAGCGTGTGGGGGCCGTGCATGTCATAGTCATCCCAGTGGTAGCCTAGGATTTGGGAAACACAGACATATATTACCAGGCTTTCTGACACTGAGCCACATGTGGGTTTGTTGAGACAGATCCACATTCCTCAGCCTTCAGTGTATGTCAGTGTATTCACAGCGTGCTTTAAAGATTTCTACGTGACAGTCCCAGACCCATGATGCTGCAAGAGCTTTCTCCACATGCATCACAAGATGGTGAATATGATGTATGGGATACCATGCAAAAAAAATATTAATCTAATAGACTATTACACTTAAAGTTGCAACACCTCATTTAGCCTAATTCTCCTGCAGACTTTTATGACTTTTGTAAAACACACAAAAGGAGGAAATTATATTACTACTAAAGTATGGGTAGGTACCTTTCTTCTTCTGCTGGCTCGGTGCTGCGTGCAAGGGAAACAGAAGGCACGTGAGTGGTCATGTCCCAGAGGCTTATATTTACAATGTGCATTCTCCCTTCTCTCAACCTGGGAAACTTACTTAAAATTACAGAGCAAATTTATTATTATAGATGAGGTTCAAAAGTTATCATATATATATATATATATATATATATATATATATATATATATATATATATATATATATATATATATATATATATATATATATATATATATATATATATATATATATATATATATATATATATATATATATATATATATATATATATATATATATATATATATATATATATATATATATATATATATATATATATATATATATATATATATATATATATATATATATATATATATATATATATATATATATATATATATATATATATATATATATATATATATATATTAACTATGTACTACTTTGTTGCTCTTTTGGCTGTGTGATGAAAGAGTGTCTGTGGCCATCAACCACAACACAAGACTGTGTCAGTTAGCAGCAGCTGAAGGAACAGATCACAAAGTTACACGGGGATGAAACGCGACAGCACTCGTGTTCTTAAGATATTAAAAAAGCACGTTACTATCACCATGTTAACTTGTATAGTTTGTCATGGTAAGTGCTACTCAAAGCTGAGCCTCAGAAGACTCGCAGCAGTGGCTGGTTATCTCAAGCAGCACACGAACTCAGTCGGGTGAGTGTTGGCACAGTGCTGCATTGCCTCTCAGAAACCCTTTGGCTGTCAAAGCCACGGGGAGCCCTTGTGTAGGGCCCATGCAAGGCAGAGGCCTGGCTCTGAGGGCCATGCAACAGTCTTCTGGTGTGGTCACTATCAGCTGTGGTGGCCTCTTGAGGGTAGTCTAAATGTGCTGGGGCCCGGCGAGCCAGGAGGTGGGGGCAGGGGAGAGGGGGCATAGCGGGGGAACCTGACGCCTGGCCCCTCTCTGCACCCGCCAGGATATAAATAGAAGTTTGTTATTCCTGAGGGTAAAGTCTTGTGATGAGAGTAAACTGCAAAACCTTCACACTTCCCTCCTTGCTGTGAGGGGAAGAACCTAAACCCCTCACAGAAAGGCTTTTAGTGTTTCCTTGGACAAAATCAAATTTATGCAGATCATAAATTAGAAGCAGGCACCAAATAAATACATGGAGTGAAATTTAATAGAATTTTCATTAGAGTACATTAACCAAGTCAGTGTTAAGCAGGCATGCTATTAGTGCCATCAGTGGGTGACCCATGCTGCAGCAGCACAGCGTGCCACCGGGAACCTCTGTGCAGTACAGGAGCTGGGCACTTCTGGCCAGCACCACATGATGCAACCCTGAGCCATCACACAAACAAAACTCCTGCCATGACAGATTAAAAAGGAAAGATTTTTTCTGAAATACATATATATATATATATATATATATATATATATATATATATATATATATATATATATATATATATATATATATATATATATATATATATATATATATATATAGTGTGTGTGTGTGTGTGTGTGTGTGTGTGTCTCTCTCTCTCTCTCTCTCTCTCTCTCTCTCTCTCTCTCTCTCTCTCTCTCTCTCTCTATTTAACACACACACACAGAAACAATGGTGAGGGACATGGCAGATAAGAAAAAATGTCATAATGTTTGGTGTACAAGAAGAAAAACACAGTGAAGACTCAGAGGGAAAGTTGTGAGAAGAATAGGGTGAAAAGTGTATTGAGAAATTTGAATACTGAAGAAGAGGAAAAGTTTGAGGAAGAAGTAGATGAAATAACAAGATTGGGAAGGTATGAGGAAGGAAAGAACAGGCCATTAAAGATTAAGTTAAGATCCCAAATGACAACAGAAACCATCCTAAATAGGTTGTGGAGATTAAACAACTCTGAAGAATACAAACAGATATGTGTGAGGAGAAATATGACGGAGGATGAAAGAATGAAGGTAAAAGAAATGATAAATGAAGTGAAAAAAAGGAATGAGGAAAGATCAGAGGAAGATAAGAAGAATTTTTTTTGGAGATTGAAGAACAAAAAACTGATGAAGTGGCGGAAAGGAGGCGAAGAGAGGGAGTAAGGGTGTTGATATCCTTTCCCTTCCTCCCTCCTTATTTTCACATATTCATTTCTTGCTATCTTAAAGTCTTCTTTATTCCTCTGGTTCTTTTCAATCTTTTCCACGCTTTGTCCCTTTTTTTCTTTGCACCTGCACATCTTGCGTTAAACCAATCTTGCTTTCCTCTTTCTATTGGTTTATATAATGGGACATTTTTTGACTCCTGTCTCATATGCCTCTATGAAAACAATATTTTCCTGCACTTCGTTTGTTATTTTAACTTTTCCCAGTCCAGTTTTTGTAATATTTCTTGAGATTTTCAATGTCCACTTTCCTGTAGTTTCTCCTTTGTACAATTTGTCTTCCTCAGTGGCGTCCTCATCGGTTTCCAACTCTATTATTACATGATCACTTTTTCCCATGGGACACACATATCTTAACTCATTTAACAGGTGCACTCCCTTCGTCAGCCCCAGGTCCAGTCTTGCTGGCTCGTCATCACTCCTGTATCTTGTATTTTCAGTCACCCACTGCATCATTATGTTTTCCGTAGTCAGTTTTAAAAATATCTCTCCCCATGCCATGTGTGTGTGTGTGTGTGTGTGTGTGCGTGTGTGTGTGTGTATTTACCTAGTTGTAATTTTCCAGGGCCTGGGCTTACGCTCGTGTGGTCCCGTCTCCGTATCTATAATTATCAAACTTTTCTTTGAATCTTTGCACACTCTTCGCCGATACTATTTCTTCACTTAATCTGTTCCAAACCTCTATATTTCTTTGTGGGAAGCTATATTTCTTTATGTCTCTTGAGCATCTTCCCTTCCTCAACTTTTTACTACAGCGTCTAGTATTCCTGCTGGAAGGTTCTTCTCTTAGCAATTTCTCGTTATCTACTTCTTCCATGTTACTCAATAGCCTATATATTTGTATTAGGTCTCCTCTTTCTCTTCTTTGTTCTAGTGTTGGCAAGTCCATTTCCTTTAGTCTCTCTTCATATGTCAGTCCCTCCAGTTCTGGAACAATTTTTTTTGCCATCATCTGTATATTTTCTAGTTTTATTATGTGTTTCTTCATGTGTGGAGACCACACTGTTTCCGTGTATTCTAGTTTAGGTCTAATCATAGTAGTTATTAATTTTTTCATCATTTCTTTGTCCATGTAGTGGAATACTATACCTACCTATATTTTTCACCATGTTATATGTATCACCGAAGATCCGATTTATATGACTTTCTGGTTGCATATAATCTTGCATTATTACTCCCAGGTCTCTCTTTTCATTTACTTTCTTTAATATTTCACCATCTCCCATTTTATATGTCCATTTTGGTCTTTCTACACTTTTTCCCATTTCCATAACATGACATTTCTTCACGTTGAATTTCATCTCCCATTTCTGACTCCATTTCCAAATTTTGTTTAGGTCTTCTTGCAGCTCCTTGCAGTCTTCATTGTTTCTTATATGTCTTTGCAGTTTAGCATCATCCGCGAACAGGCTCATGTAGCTGTTTATTCCCTCTGGCATATCATTAATATAGACTAGGAAGAGTACTGGTGCTAAAACCAACCCCTGGGGCACTCCACTTTCCACTGTTCTCCATTCCGATCTAGTGTCCTTAACCACGGTTCTCATCTCTCTTCCTCTTAAGTAGCTTTCCATCCAGCACTTCATTTTTCCTCTCAATCCTCCTTTATTTTCTAGTTTCCACAGCAGTCTTGAATGTGGAAATTTGTCACTTTGTGTGTGTGTGTGTGTGTGTGTGTGTGCAAAAGATGTAAGGTACCAATTTCTTTTTCTCCTTTCTCATGTTGAAGATTGGCTTTCTTTATGTCTTGAATAATATAAATCCAGGAAGTTTGTGGATGACACATAAATAGGACGACTAATCAGTGACACTGGCATTGCAGGGCGACCTAAATGCACTGTACGAGTGTTCCCATGAATGGATGATGCAGTTCAACATGGAGATGCTGATACTTTTAAGTGTAGGAAAAAATGATCTTCCAAGTAGTTAAAACAAATAATGAAAACAAATAAATAAAACAAGTCTTGGTCACTCTAGGCATGTGTGAGCCCTGACATTCAACCCCCAAATCAATGTATTACTGCCCTGAACCACACAATTTTTTATTTTTTATTTTTACAGCAAGGGAGGCAGCTCAAGGTCAAAAAACAAAAACAGCAACAAAAAGGCCTGCTATATGTACACTGTTCTGACAAAAGAAAAAAAGAACGAGAGGCCAGAAGCGAGGTCAATTTTGGGTGGATAGGGGTCTTGATACTCTCCACTTGAAAGAGCTCAATGCAAAATAGTCTTGGGCTGTATTTCTATGGGCATCAGCAACTGGCAGTGCAGAAGTAATCCTAGTTGTATATTTGCCACTGGTTAGACCCTTCCTGGATAAGACTGCTCAATTTTTGTGCCCCTATTACAGAGAGGATACAGTTCCTTTAAATTAGTACAGAGGAGAGACTAAAGTGATCCAAGGACATAGAAACGAGCTGTATGGGGTGACTGAATAACTTAACCTGGTAGCAGCGACAGGCCAAATTTGTGGCTTTACTGTGTAGCAGCGACGGGCCAAATTTGTGGCTTTACTGTGTAGCAGCGACAGGCCAAATTTGTGGCTTTACCGTGTAGCAGCGACAGGCCAAATTTGTGGCTTTACCGTAGCAGCGACTGGCCAAATTTGTGGCTTTACTGTGTAGCAGCGACAGGCCAAATTTGTGGCTTTACCGTGTAGCAGCGACGGGCCAAATTTGTGGCTTTACCGTGTAGCAGCGACAGGCCAAATTTGTGGCTTTACTGTGTAGCAGCGACAGGCCAAATTTGTGGCTTTACCGTGTAGCAGCGACAGGCCAAATTTGTCGCTTTACCGTGTAGCAGTGACGGGCCAAATTTGTGGCTTTACCGTGTAGCAGTGATGGGCCAAATTTGTACCATGATTTAAACCCCAAACTAGATGATCCACACACTGATCACAAATGCTTTGATATATTTTATGAAATGGTTTGTGTGAATGATGATTTTTTCTCATTTTTCTTGCTTAGAGGGACCATTAAGAAACATGATCCCTGCTGCTACTGGGTTAACATATTCTCCGGAAAGCCCTACACTGTGAGGTGATTTATTATAAGTTTTCAGACGGGTTACAGGGATGAATATTGGCAATTTAGTAACCTTCTCTGACTTAATGAAAGCCTAAAATCACTTAACTCGTATGGGGTGAGATTAAAAAGCTTATATTCTCTGGAAAGCCGTAGACTGTGAGGTGATTGATTAGAAGTTCTCAGATGGGTTACAGGGATTAATAAGGGACTTAATGAAAGCCTAAAATCACTTAACTTGTACAGGATGACTAAAAAAAAAAATTAACTTACATATTATGGAAAGCCATAGACTGTGGCGTGCTTTATTAGAAGTTTTCAGATGGGTTGTAGGGATTAATAAGGGCAATTTAGTAACCTTGCCTGACTTAACAAAAGCCTAATTCACTTCACTTGTACGGGGAGGACTAAAAAAAAAAAAACATATTCTCCGGAATACTGTAGACGGTGAGGTGCTTTATTATAAGTTTTCAGGTGGGTTACAGGGATTAACCTGGTAGCAGCGACGGGCCAAATTTGTGCCATGATATAAACCCCCCAAAATAGATGATACATAAACTGATCACAAATGCTTTGATATATATTATGAAATGGTTTGTGTGAGTGATGATTTTTTCTCATTTTTCTCGCTTTGAGGGACCATTAAGAAACATGATCCCCGCTGCTACTGAGTTAATAATTACTGAAAGCCAAATTTACTTCACTCATATGAGGTGACTGAAAACCCTCAAATTATATTCTCCAGAGAGCTGTATAGACTGTGAGGTGATTTATTATAAATTCTCAGATGGGTTATAGGGATGAATAAAGGCAATTTAGTAACCTTGCCTGATTTAACGAAAGCCAAATTCACTTCACTTGTACGGGGTAACAAAAAAAAAAAAAAAAAAAATAACATATTCTCTGGAAAGCTGTAGACTGTGAGGTGATTTATTAGAAGTTTACAGATGGGTTATAGGGATTGATAAGGGCAATTTAGTAACCTTGCCCGACTTATTGAAAGCCTAAAATCACTTAACTCGTATGGGGTGAGATTAAAAAGCTTATATTCTCTGGAAAGCTGTAGACTGTGAGGTGCTTTATTAGGAGTTCTCAGATGGGTTACAGGGATTGATAAGGGCAATTTAGTAACCTTGCCTGACTTATTGAAAGCCCAAAATCACTTAACTTGTATGGGGTGAGATTAAAAGACCTATATTCTCTGGAAAGCCGTAGACTGTGAGGTGATTTATTAGAAGTTTCCAAATGGGTTATAGGGATGAATATTGGCAATTTAGTAACCTTGCCTGACTTAATGAAAGCTTAAAATCACTTCACTTGTACAGGGTGACTAAAAACCCCTTAACTTACATATTCCGGAAAGCCGTAGACTGTGAGGTGATTTATTATAAGTTCTCAGTTGGGTTATAGGGATTGATAAGGGCAATTTAGTAACCTTGCCTGACTTTCCTAAGGCCAAAAATCACTTCATTCAGGCAGCTGCTTCCCATCAATCATGTACCTCCTTCTCCTGCCACCTCTCTTACACCCTCCTTCCCCTCCTCTTCCATCAAAGCACTCATTCGTTCCCACCCTGCCATACAAAACCATACAGCACCTCAGAACTCATAGCACGGTACAGCACCTCATCAGAAGAGAGGGAGCAGATAACAAGAGGATTATTTTTTTACAAGGGAGGCAGCTCAAGGGCAAAAAAACAAAAAGAGCAACAAAAAAGCTTGCTATACGCTGCTTCAACAAATGAAAGCAGAACGAGAGGCCAAAGGAGAGGTCAATTTGAAGTGGAGAGGTGTCTTAACCTGTCCGCTGCGATTGGCACAGATTTTGCCCTCACTGGTTGCCTGGTATCATATATATCCCTTCACTGGTAGCCTGGTAACATATGGTCCCAGGTCTTTCTCTGCCTCTGTGGTGGATAGTGGAGTGTTTCCCATGTGGTATTAGTGTGCTGGATATCCCTTCATTGGTAGCCTGGTAACATATAGTCCCAGGTCTTTCTCTGGCTCTATGGTGGATAGTGGAGTGTTTCCCATGTGGTATTGGTGTGCTGGATATCCCTTCATTGGTAGCCTGGTAACATATAGTCCCAGGTCTTTCTCTGGCTCTGTGGTGGATAGTGGAGTATTTCCCATATGGTATCGGTGTGCTGGATATCCCTTCATTTGGTAACATATAGTCCCAGGTCTTTCTCTGCCTCTGTGGTGGATAGTGGAGTGTTTCCCATGTGGTATTGATATGCTTCCCCTCCCAAGGTGCATGACTTTACATTTTTCTTCACTGAATTGTAGCAGCCACTTTTTGTTCCATTCCTGTAGCTTGGTGATGTCTTCTTGTAGGAAATCCGCAGTCAAGCAGTTAATACTCTGTGGCAGCCTTTAACTGCTCATGCATGTAAGTACCACCCAACAGTCTGGCACATCGATCATCCACCACCGGGCTGCTCACCTCCAAACAGGCTGAGCGGACTTTTACTATACATCTTAATAACCTCAGTACCAGGGGTGTGGAGTCGGAGTTTAAATTTTCCGACTCCGACTCCGGGAAATTTTAAAGTTGCAACTCCAATTCTGACTCTGACTCCGGCCCCCATGCCCCTCCCCCTCTATGGCATTTTTTTTTTTTTTTTTTTTTTTAGATGCTGCCTGTAGTGCCGGTAGACTCTCTTGAGGTCCTTTCTCTTACATGTATTTACATCAAAATTATATGTACTCTATATAGACAACATCCGGATAAGGTATAAGAAAAAAAGTTCACTACTACATTACACGATAAAGGATTACGTTAAGGAGTCAGAGTCGGGGGTATTTTTATCGACTCCGACTCCAACTCCGGCCAAAAGTACCCGACTCCGACTCAGACTCCACGGCCCTGCTCAGTACTATTAATCCAGTGCTGAAATCTTACCTCATGACTTGACATTAAAGTTTCAGTATTGGATTAATAGTACTGAGGTTATGTTGGGTTATGCATGTTTGTATGTATAAACTCTATATCAGAGGTTCTCAACTTGGTGTAAATCGTCCCAAGTGTGCTAATTTGATCTTTTCTGTTGGGCAATATTTATTTATTTTCTATTTTCTTATTTATTTATTTATTCATTTATTGGTAACTGGGAGACAGACGGTAACCAAGAAAAAAGTCTCAGTAAAATCCTATCCATTGCATTATGCTTCAATTCACTAGAGGCTCCATATGTTCTTCTCTGTCCTTTTTTATTCCTGCTATTTACCTCGGCCTAATATACCACATACAAGTTTATTAACAAGTTTTCAAAGTGTGGACGCTAAAATGTAATTGTGGAAGCCTGAGCAGCGAGGGGAGATGAGCGAAGGGAAGCATGGAAAATGGGGTCATGGGTAAACAATGGTTGGGACCCCCTGCTCCATATATTGCTCTATTTACAGAGCTATTTGACTCACCCTTGATGGGCATGAAGTAGGAGTCGTTGAGGTTGTTGTGGTGGTCCCAGGGCTTGTGGAGAGAGTCGGAGTCACTGTTGGAGGGTGGCGGAGGGGAGAGGTTGGGCGGCATGACCACGGGCTTTTTAAGGCTGTGGAGGAACTCGTGGGAGCATCGTGAAAGTGTCTCCAGCTCAAGACTCTCGTGTCCCGCAGCAGACAGGTCCGCCAGGTGCTTAAGGGTGTTGAGAATGGCGGAGTCGTTGCCGCTGGGGGTGTAGGAGGCCGGGTGGGGGGGCAGTGGCGGCCCCTGCTGTGTGGCACCAAGGCAACAAAAAGAAAACAACTCAAAAGTCTGTAAGAAACAAAACATCTAAGACTCTGACACCCTAACACACAGAGGCTCAACAACATCCACAAAATGAAATATGGACAGAAAACATTCAAATTGCAGCCTGTAACTTGATGCCAAGGAAGTGAGTCTGATAAAACTAACATGTACCACTGTCTGTCTTACCTGGTCTGCCTCCACGTTGCAGATTTTGGAGTTTCTTTTGGGTGCGTCATTCGCCTTGAGGTCGTTCTTCACGTGGTGGTCCGTGAGCTTGACGCGGTTGTTCTGCTGGTGACGCTTGTGCCTCCACCGCCACCACTGCCAGGCCCCCAGCAGCAGCACGGCCATCACGCACCCCAGGAACACGGCCAGGATGCACAGCAGCTCCTCCAGGGTGATGTTCAGGGAGGAGGACGGCTCTTCAGGCTTCCTAACGGCCTCTGTGCAGAATTCACCAGTAACATTGGAGGAACATATGCACTTGAACCCACCAAAGAAGTTGAGGCAGGTTCCCCCGCTCTGGCAAGGGTTGCGGGTACACTCATCAATGTCCAGCTGGCACATTGCACCGGTAAAGTGTTGGCACTTGCATATAGGCCCATCGGTACCCTCCTCACAGCGACCGCCATTCTGACAAGGGTTTGGGTTGTAGAAAATGCCATATTCACAACGTTTTCCACTCAGTTTTGAAGGACATTGACACTTATAGGTGTGGCCAACAACAATACATTTGCCTCCATTAAGACAGGGTGAGGAGGAGCAGGGAGCCGTGTCCACCTGGCACTGTCCTCCGGTAAAGCGTGGAGAGCAATTGCACTTATAAGAACCTTTATTTTCTATGCATGTCCCAGCGTTCTGGCAAGGGTAGGAGCCACACACACCGGCCAGGGGCAGCACACCTGGACACTGGAGCTCCACGTTGGCCAGGAGCGTGAGCACCGTGCCCCTGGAGGCCGTCCCTGTTATTGACACGGGAAGCTCGGTGCCGTCAATAATGATCTGATCGAGGCAACCCACAAATCCCAGGCTGCTTTGGGAATAGGAAGACATGCCTGACTCTGGTTCACTGCTGAGGGTAGCACCGAGATACATGAAGTTTGAATCCATGTTCAGAATGTCATTAGCACCCGGCGCCGCTCCTGAACTCACCTCGCTGTCCACACTCAGTGTTGATATGGTGCCGTCTCTGGTCAGGTTGATGAAGTGCCATGCATCATTGTCGACCCTCACCGTGGACACCCTGACCAGCCCTTCCCCGCTGCCACAGTCCCAGCGGTACTGCACGTGTCCGCCGGCCACCTCCAGCACGCTGTAGTCCACATCCCCGGCAGTAAAAACCAGCGTTCCCACCTGGTGTCTGGTGCGCATGAAGGCACTCAGCATCAGTGAGCTGCTCTCACTTTGCTGAGCTATGCTGTACTGGGCATAGCTCTTTCCCCTGAAGGAGAGAGGCCTCAGTGGGTAGTGGCACGCAGGGCTGCGGCACTTTGTCAGGTCCACTCGGCACGAAGGTCCTGCTCTGCCGGCAGGGCACTGGCACGTGTAGCCTCGGCTGCTGGTGTTGGTGGGCGCACACTCCTCATACTCAGCACAGGGTCGGTGCCCACAGGCATTGACTAAAGTAGTGCAGTTCTGGCCTCCATACCTTCGTCACACACACAGCCAACTTTCTGGGTAAATATTGGAGCAACCAGACTAGACAGCTGTGTGTTGAAGGGCATGGCCACATCATCGTTGATTTCCACCACGTCCACACAGTCCCCGTGGCCGCCGCACTCTGAGCCAGACACACACAGGGACTCCATGATGTCCACGAAGGGCAAGCCAAGCTTCTCTTTTATGTCAACTTGTTTTTCTTTTAGCTTCAGCAGCAAATGTTCTCTTGTCATATATATTTCAAATAACCTCACAACTATCAGAACGTCAAGACTCCTCTGTATGTCTCTCTTGGAACGTTGTGGAATGTAATCTATTTTATCTAAAGAGTGTGAGTGTACGAGGGCTGGCTGCAGGCTGACCAGGACCACAGAATGCTCCTGAACTGACAGCTCTATGGCAATAGCTTTGAGGAAATATTTCTGATACCTGGAGAGAAATTCATCGGAGGACAGAGGACCCAGGCGAATGATGACGGCATTTTCAACCATTTCCTCAGTGACCACGGAGACCTCGATGGAAGCCTGCACGGTGCGGTGATACCTGCCGTCCGACACACTGACGTTGACGCTGTAGTTGCCAGCATCAAGAGGCGTCAGTGCCACCAGAGTGCCGTCCTCACTATCAATGTCAAAGTACTTGATGGAGCTGACTTCCTCTGGGTAGGGCGCCACAGAGTACTGCAGGGTGTCGTAGGGGTCCTGGTCCAGTGCAGTGACCCGCCCGATGATGCCTCCGGGAAAGGCACTCCGGAAACTGATGACCACGGTTTTAAGCGGGAAGAGTGTTGGCGGGAAGCGGGACTCCTCCACCACGCTGACGGTAACTTGGGTGTTGGCGTGGAGTGGTGGCGAGCCGCTGTCCCACACTCGCACCTGCACCACGTACCGATCCTGGACCTGGTGAAGAAGAGGAAACGGACTGAAGAATGGCACTCATGTATTACTCTCACTATCTGTGGAGCTTAATTAAAAATGCATACTTCCTTGAGCACTCAGACCACCTGATGGTTTTACTGGATTAAATGCGTTACAAAATATTGAGCGTTACCTTGTGGTTCAATTTATTGGTGGCCAGCCTCAGTGAGCCATCCTGGTCCAGGGTGAAGGCACGACTCTCAACAGGCTGGTTGATCATCTCCCAGGTGAAGGGAGCGCCGCTGGGGTCAGCGTCGGCATCGGTGGCCATGAGGCGGATCACTGAGCAGCCCACAGCTCGGTTCTCCTAATAAAGAAGAACCACTTGAGACGCACCACTTCAATGTTCACTGGATATGGATACGGATGTGCATGTATATATGTAGTTGCATATAGTTGAAAATGAAAGATGATTGGAAGACCCCTAGAAATACAATTCTCTCAATAGATGCGGTGAACAGAGGATCAGCCTGGACAAAGAGGTTGTTCAATCTAACTTTTAATCAAATTTAAAGCTAAATCTGACCTACTGAGACTCAGAGATGGGACTCCACTAGTGTAGCTCATTGCCTGTGATCACAACTATGTAAACACACACACACACTCACAGATGGCAGAAAGATGGGCTGGTGAGAGACGTTGTTGAAAAGAAGAGTGTAGTTGTCTTTGGGCTGAAGGAGAAGGTCCTGCCAATACGACATGAGAGAGAGAGAGAGAAATGAAAAGCAGGCAGCTGTTGAGCTGGTGAGGGAGGTGCAGCATGAAGGCACAGTTTGGAGGACAAGGTAGAGGAAGTACTCCTGAGGATTGGCAAATATGTAAAAGGAGGACATCGACCTTTTAAGGTAAGGTTCAGATTGCAGGTGGCTGCAGAGGAAGTGCTTGCAGGAACTTGGAAACTCTAAAAGAGAGGATTACAAAGACGTATGGATCAGGAAGGAAGAAGAAAGGGCAAAAGTCAACAAACTGTGGGAAGAAGCCAAGCAAAAAAACGAGAGCAGGACAGAGGCGGAGAAGAAGAGGTTTTGGTGGAGGGTCACAGACTTAAGATTGAGGACGTGGTACAGACGGTCAGCAGAGAGGGATGAAGTGAACCAAAGGTTGCATACACAAACATGAATGGGTTAACAATGGCACTGGCAGAAGAAAATGATTACCGGAGGGAGAACGAACTGGACATCATGGGAATAGTTAAAACAAAGCTGGGCAATGCTGTCGTGTCCCTAGACATTGGTGGAGGAAAGTACAATATGTGGAGAAAAGACAGACGGGAAATGCAGGGAGGAGGAGTGACGATGTTGGTTAACCTGGTAATAGCGACGGGCCAAATTTGTGGCTTTACCGTGTAGCAGCGACGGGCCAAATTTGTGGCTTTACCATGTAGCAGTGACGGGCCAAATTTGTGGCTTTACCATGTAGCAGCGACAGGCCAAATTTGTGGCTTTACCATGTAGCAGTGACGGGCCAAATTTGTGGCTTTACCATGTAGCAGCGACAGGCCAAATTTGTGGCTTTACCATGTAGCAGTGACGGGCCAAATTTGTGGCTTTACCATGTAGCAGTGACGGGCCAAATTTGTGGCTTTACCATGTAGCAGCGACGGGCCAAATTTGTGGCTTTACCATGTAGCAGTGACGGGCCAAATTTGTGGCTTTACCATGTAGCAGTGACGGGCCAAATTTGTGCCTTTACCGTGTAGCAGCGACGGGCCAAATTTGTGGCTTTACCGTGTAGCAGCGACGGGCCAAATTTGTGGCTTTACCATGTAGCAGCGACGGGCCAAATTTGTGGCTTTACCGTGTAGCAGCGACGGGCCAAATTTGTGGCTTTACCATGTAGCAGCGACGGGCCAAATTTGTGCCTTTACCGTGTAGCAGCGACGGGCCAAATTTGTGCCTTTACCGTGTAGCAGCGACGGGCCAAATTTGTGCCTTTACCGTGTAGCAGCGACGGGCCAAATTTGTGCCTTTACCATGTAGCAGCGACGGGCCAAATTTGTGCCATGATATAAACCCCCCAAAATAGATGATACATAATCTGATCACAAATGCTTTGATATATATTATGAAATGGTTTGTGTGAGGGGTGATTTTTTCTCATTTTTCTCGCTTGGAGGGACCATTAAGAAACATGATCCCCGCTGCTACCGAGTTAAGAAGGACCTGGGAGTTGACAGTGTAAACTATGGCAAGGTATATGCTGAAATGATGAAAGTTGGAGTACACTGGGAAGGAAGCAGAAACAGAGACTTTGGTGTGGTGTGTGTTCCACCAAAAACAAGATCTTGGGGTAATGAAAGATATGAGAGAATGATGAAAGACACAAGTGAGGGTATTGAGGAAATGATGAGTGGAAGTGACAACCTAACCATGATGGGGACTCCACCTGCAAAGAGGTGTGTTGGGAGGAGTGGACGTCAGAGGGCGGTGAGGGTCATGGGGAAATACGCTGCTGAGGATGGCAATAAACAACACTCTTACACAATGGATCAAGAACACAAGGTTTCAGGGGAGTGATGAACCCTCAAGGATTTACAAAGGAGTCTGAAATAGTAGATAGAGTGTCGTACAAAACACCTCTAGGACGAAGTGATCACATGGTACTTGAGTTTATGATGAATGAAAGAAGAGAAGTGAGGAAAAGAGACCACAAAACTGGGAGATACAATTACAGCAAGGTGAACTCTGCATAGTTGAGAAAGCACTTGAAGAAGCGGACTGGAGTAAGTTCTATTCAGCGGAAACAGTGGATATGAAGCGGCTGTCCTTACTGGAGACTTACAATGAGGGAGTAAGGCAATATTTGTCAAAAAGGGGAAGAGGGAAGTTAGAAATAAAATTTGGTTCAATAAAAGATGTGAAAGTGAAAGTGAAGCAAAGTGAGAAAGAGATGTAGCATGGAACAGGTGGAGAAAAGGGAAAGACAGAACCTTTGGCTGAAGTACAAACAAGTATGCATCTCACGTGTGGGGGGCTCCACTCACACAGCTCTCCTGGACAGAGTGGAGTCTGAGGGTTGTATTATAAGACACGTCATCGCTCAAAAACACATATTTGACAAGGCTTTCATAGGAGTTGTGGACATTTCCTGGTGGTAGTCTGACCCTTCCTCTGTACGGTGAACCTGAAGAAACACTCATTAGACCCCGACTGACCCCCTCTTTGACCTTTAGAAACAGTTGATGTGAGACCTGAAAGTGTCTTCTAATACCAACTTAAGGCTCTTCGTCTCATCAGCTCTCCTCCTCTTACTGACAGTCTTCTACCTCTTAAATTCCGCTGCCACGTTGCTTCTCTTTCTTTCTTCTATCGATATTTCCATGCTGACTGCTCTTCTGAACTTGCAAACTGCATGCCTTCCCCCCTCCGCAGCCCTGCTGCACGACTTTCTACTCATGCTCATCCCTATACTATCCAAACACCTTATGCAAGAGTTAACCAGCATCTCCATTCTTTCATCCCCTTCACTGGTAAACTCTGGAACAGCCTTCCTTCGTCTGTATTTCCTCCTGGCTATGACTTGACCTCTTTCAAGAAGAGTGTATCAAGACACCTCTCCACCCGAAATTGACCTCTCTTTTGGCTACTCTTTACTTTTTAGTTTTTTGGGAGCGGCGAGTAGCTGGCTTTTTTGTACTCTTTGTTGCCTTTGAGCCGTATCCTTTGATGTAAAAAAAAGTGAAATGAATGAAGAGAGGAACAGAGAAACTACTTGAGAAATGTAGGCTACTAGAAAATTTTAAAGCACAGCTGAAATTATTTTATAGATATGTCAATAGCAAGCTGAATAACAACGAAGAAATAAATAAACTTAAGGTGGACGGTGAAAAGTACGAGGATGCTGCAGCAATGGTGGAAGTTATGATTTTTTATTCTTTATCTTATTTATTTATCTTTTTTTTTACGTTTTCACCTATGGCACTGGTAGGCTTTCTTGGTGGGGCCTGATGGTCGGCCCCAGCCCATTGTGGCGCAGGCTAGTGTTTATAGTGGTGCCATCTCGCATTGGCTCATGCTGCCCCCCTGAGCTCACCTTTGATCCTAGAATCTAGAGTCTGGGTGAATGTTTTTTTTTCAGGCAGTGTTTACAAGGGAGAGTGACTTTAATGGACAAGAAGGAAGAGAAGAAAATATGGAGTACCTGGAAGGAAGACAAGTTTCAGTACAAGAGGTGGAAGGATTAATGGGAGGTCTGGACGTGAGGAAGGCACTAGGACCGGATGGTGTGTCAGGCTGGGTCTAAGGGAGTGCAGTAAGGAATTAGCTGATAAAATCCAATGTGTCACAGTCAGCTCTTTAGCAGAAGGTAAGGGCCCAGCAGACTGGAAGTGAGCAGACATTATGCCAATTCACAAACGAGGATGCTGGGAAGACTCTGGGAAGTACAGGCCAGTCTCTTTGACAAGTGTGGTGGTGAAGATCTGTGAAAGGTTGATCAAAGATAAATGGATGAATTATCTGGAGAGACAACAGATTGACGGACAAACAGTATGGCTTTGGAGGAGGAAAATCTTGTACAATGAACTTGATGTGCTACGCAGCCACCACTACCCTCTCGCCTCACCTGCACGACCACGGTATAGTTGTCTTGCGTGAACTTGGGTGCATTGTCGTTGACGTCGCCCACCTGGATCACGACCTGAGCCATGGCAGTGTTGCTGGGTGTGCCCAAGTCCCTGGCACCCAGCGTCAACTGGTACTTTGTGACCTGAGGAGGTGATGAAAAAGAAGAGGAGGAGGAGGAGGAGGAGGAGGAATAAGATGAAGAAATGAAAAGAAGAAGAGAGAAGGAAAGAGAAAAGGAAAGAAGAAAAAGAAAATAAAGAAGGGAAAATAAGGGGAGAAGAAGAAAGGAAATAAAAAAACAAAGAAGAAGAGGAAGAAGAAAAAAGAAGAATGATGAGGCAAGAAGAAAAAAATAATAATAATGACAAGAAGGGAAAGAAGAAGAAAAAGAAAAAAAGTTCAAAATCAATTAAATCAGCTTTGTATGATAATTTAGGAACTGTCTTGACATGCCTGATTTAAATTTCCAACAACACAAAGGATTTGATATCACAATTATTTTCTTACTGGGAATATATGTAACCCAAGGCCAGTAAAAACGAAAGGCAAAAAGGAGCTGCCATTAAGCTGCTAAGGGCATAACATCAACAGTCTTGGAAGGTCACAAAAGAAGATGGAAGAGGTATTTGGCCTAGGAAGGTATGAGGAGGGAGGTTAAAGGCCACTATCAACTATATTTGGGTCGCAGGGCAATGAGAACAGAAAGAAAAAAGGAGCTATAAGGGTATAACATCAAGCCTCGGAAAGTAACAAAAAAGAAGAGACAGAAGAGGTATTTAGCCTAAGAAGGCATGAGGAGGGAGGTTAACCCGGTAGCAGCGACGGGCCAAATTTGTGGCTTTACTGTGTAGCAGCGACGGGCCAAATTTGTGCCATGATATAAACCCCCAAAAATAGATGATACATAAACTGATCACAAATGCTTTGATATATATTATGAAATGGTTTGTGTGAGTGATGATTTTTTCTCATTTTTCTCGCTTAGAGGGACCATTAAGAAACATGATCCCCACTGCTACCAGGTTAAAGGTCACTATCAACTGAATTTGGGTCACAGGGCAATGGCAACAGAAAGGAGCTTAGAGTTTTGAAAGGGTATAAAATCAACTGTCTTGGAAGGCAACAAAAAAAGAAGATGGAAGAGGTATTTAGCCAGGAGAGACATGAGTACAGCGCTGCAAAGCCACTATCAACTACATTCAGGTCGCAGGGCAATGAGAACAAAGATAAAAGGAGCTCAGAATTGCAAAAGGGCATAACATCAAGTGTTGGAGGGTAACAGAAAAGAAGATGGAAGAGACGTTTATCCAGGAGAGATACGAGTAGAGTGCTGCAAAGCCACTATCATCTGTATTTGGGTCGCAGGGCATGTTGAATTATACGGCCAACAGGACAGAAACTAGCAGACAGCAATATTATTTGGATGAGGAAAGTTATTACATCATGAGAATGCTATACCTAAAAATATGATCCTAGTTACTTACCTTTTCCCTGTCCAGTTTCTTGATGACAGTGATGATGCCGGTGTCGTCATCAATAGTGAAGCAGTGGTCTTCGTTTCCCGCCCTGATGCTGTAGCGGACGAGGCTGTTCACGCCATGGTCCACGTCGCTGGCTGAGACCTGCGGTGAGGGGAAAAAAGTTGTCATTTGTAAAGTCACATTAGTGTAGTTGTGGGTCGCTTTTAGTTTGCTGACACCTTGACTGTGGATTTCCTACCAGAAGACATCACCAAGCTACAGGGATGGAACAAAAAGTGGCTGCTACAATTCAATGAAGAAAAATGTTAAGTCCTGCATCTTGGGAGGGGATATCCAGCACACCAATACCACATGGGAAACACTCCACCATCCACCACGGAGGCAGAGAAAGACCTGGGAGTATATGTAGTGCGGCGACTAGGTCTGATAAGGGAGCCTCCCATAACCCACTTGGCGAGTGGGGGCACCTCTTTGGCCGACTCGGTAGGGAGTGGCTCTCCCGTCACGCTGGTCGCGGGTTCAATCCCAGGCAGCCGGCGAATACCTTCTCCTGGTCTTGATTAATTTCTCGTGTGTTTCGATACATGCAGAGGTCGTGTTGGAGAATAGGAAAAAGGAAAATTATGCTCTCGGGGCATGACATATGTTACCAGGCTACCAGTGAAGGGATATCCAGCACACCAATACAACATGGGAAATACTCCACTATCCACCACAGAGGCAGAGAAAGACCTGGGAGTATGTGTTACCAGGCTACCAGTGAAGGCCAAATTCGTACCAATCGCAGCAGATGGGTTAATGAGAGTGCAGAGGAAAATAGAACCTGCAGTAGTTTTAACATTAGCAATAACCTTATGAAAAGTTGTGGATATGAATGTACTTGAGAAAATGAGGAGAAAAAGGAAAAGGAGGTAGAGGAAGAGGAAGGAGGAGGAGAGGGAGAAAAAAGAAGAATATGAAAGGAGAAGCAAAAGAAGAATATGAAAGGAGAAGCAAAAGAAGTAAAAGAAGAAAAAGAGGAAACAGAAAAAGAAAAAGAAAAAGAAGAAGAAGAAGAGGAAGATGAAGAAAATGAAGAAGAAAAGAAAAAGGAAAAAGAAGAAAGAAGGAAAAAGAAGAAGGAAGGAAAAAATAAACTATTCCGGAACTCCTAAGAGGCAGTGGTGAGTTGACAGTGTGACGGCGCCGCGTTCAGGAGGATGCGAGTTCAATCCCCGCCCGGTGCCACCAAGCTGAGATTTTTCAGCCGCCGCCGAGTGGCTTAAAACTTCCCACATGCTGTCCAGAAGACCACCTATCAACCCGGACTTTAGATTCTAGGAGGGCAGCATGAGCCAATGCAAGATGGCGCCACTATAAACACTGGCCTGCGCCACAACGGGCTGGGCCATACCATCAGGCTCCTCCAAAAACAAGCCTACTGGCGCCACAGGCGAAGATGTAAAAAAAGAAAAAGAAAAAAAAAAGTGTTGCTGACTAATGTCACCATCAAGTGAAGCGCTGCACCAGGTGTGTCATGTTCCTCAGTATCATCCGGCACACACAGAAAGGATGCTTTTGATTCCCACCTTCACTACTCTGCATAAGCTTAGTGACACCAGCAGCAAGTAAAGACATCTGGGTTCAATTTTCTACTTAAACAGGATATTCATTCTTTTATCCTGCTCACTGGTTCACTCTGCAACAGCCTTTCTTTCACTGTATTACCTCCTTCCAGACCTGTTTAGCAGTTAAGGATTTAGTGACTAGGGTAACTGAGGAGGCTGTTGGGTACAGGGTGAGTGGTGGAGGGAGTGCACGGAGGTCAGATGAGACGAAGGAGGCACTTGCTTACCTGCACCACGCTGGCGCCTTGCAGAGCGTCTTCCCTGACTGTGGCGGTGTAGGTGGGCAGCGTGAACACCGGGGAGTTGTCATTCACATCAGTGATTGTTAGGTTGACCAAGGCCGTGGCCACTACTGTCACCACCACCTGCTGTATGCGCTCAAAGTCCACCTCGGCGCCAATGTTTATCACACCTGTGGCAGTGGTGGGTCATGAGGGACTTGCAGGGAATGAGAACATCACACACACACACACACACACACACACACACACACACACACACACACACCAGCCAAAGAGACTAATTCAATTTTCAGCGGTGAAATCAAACTATCGTCTGACACCAGTATGAAGTCAGTCTGGGTGGGGCCCAAACCTCCTCACAGTGCTGCCGCATCATCCCAAATACATCACTCCCTCCCTCGTGTGTTATCTACATACTATTTGAAATTGTGTATCAAGTATTCAGTATACAGTAAATAAGATTTGATGCTATGGCCAGGGAACTCCCCGAACACCCTGCCCAAACTGACTTCATGGCTGAGTTGAACTATAACAACCTACTGATAAAAAAAAAAAAAAAAAAAAGGGTGTTGATCACAAGTGTACCAGTCTTTGGGTGGATGTGCAGGTACTCCTCCAGCGTGGTGTGCTGAAGGGAGTAAGAGATTTCTGCATTGATGCCGATGTCCCTTGAGGTGGCCATGACCCGCAGGACTTCTGTCCCCACGGCCGTGTTCTCTGCCACGGAAGTTTCGTGGAGTTTCCTCACAAACTCAGGAGCATTATCATTCACATCTGTGGGGGACGGAGCTCACAGCCTTGCTTTGAAGCATTCTCGTACAAGAAGACATCATAATGCAGATATACGGGACAGAGGCTCAAAAATATATGGAGGATGGATTCATTATCTAAAATACAAATAAACTTGGCCTTCCAAATGATATCAGTGAGACTAAGTTTGAAGAATTGATTATTCCTTGAAATTTTTAAACATCAAAGCAACTATTTTTTTTCATGCAAGTAAACTCTGATTGCTGTTGATTACTGTTGGCAGGACACTTTATATTGTGAGGACTCAATGGTCAATCTAACGAGGGCATGTTGGAATGGTTCCTTTAAACATATCTTCTCAATCGTGACTTATGGATAGAGACTACCATTAGGAAAATCTGTCTGTCTGGTCAGGGCAGTTAAGGTAGTGCTCTGCTACTGGTAACATGAAACACAGTACAACCAGCCACAGGGTCGGGTAGTCAGCGGCTAAACCGGCAACCCCGCTGGTTTTGTTTTGGACCAGTGAGGAGGGTGTGCTGGACCCCCAGGTGGATTAAAATCAAGACCATTCTAAGGGCAGATGAACTCATGTTTATTAGAGTCAATGGCCATCCAGTTCCAGCTACAGGTGAAATAGCGGGTGGTAAACTTCATAGCCCCCTGCTCCTGCTGCCTTGTAGGGTTTGCCTGTTTCGTTCAGGCAAAGGCTTGGGCCACCATTTAAAATAAGTGGTTGGGTGTGCAAGGGCATGCACCCAGAAAATCTTGCGCCAAAAACTGAAAATGGCTTGATTTATGAGCCATAAACCGCCCAACCACTCATGAAGAGTGAAAACGGACTTTAAACGAAATGATGATGATGATTAGGAAAACCTGTTTGAGTAAATTGGGTAATATAAAACATGGATTTCAGCATAAATCTGATCCTCTGTTGGAATCCACTCTTGTCTTAAACTAGCAAGGCTTAGGACATGAGAACCAATGTAGACGCATGCTCCATTAGCTCGGTAGCAGCGACGGGCCAAGCTTATGGTTTACCGCGTACCAGCGACAGGGCAAATTTTTGTCTTGATATAAACCCCAAAAATAGAGGATGCATAAACTGATCACAAATGGGTTGATATATATTATAATATAATGATTTGCATGAGTGATGATTTTTTCTCTTTATTTTGCTTAGAGGGGCCTATAAGAAACATGATCCCTGCAGCTACAGGGTTAGAGACAAAAAAAATATCCTAAACTTCTTAGTATTTTTTGATAGATTTGTTCTGTTTTGGGTACTAGTTTGTGCATGACAGATTTCTGTAATAAGTGTGTCTCTAATGGCCCATGCACCTCCACTGGTACCTACTTATGCCCCACTAGACACTTTGGGAGGGCAGTGCAGGGCAGCGGCACGTCACAAACCTGAGACTGTGACGATGAGCTGCGTGGTGGATGACAGCGGTGGGCTTCCCTGGTCCACGGTGCACACTGTCAGGCTGTAGGAGTCCCTTGTCTCACGGTCCAGGGGCCGGGCCAGGCTGACCACACCCTCCATCTCGTCAATGGTGAAGTGGCCCTCCGCTGAGTCCACAAAGTTGTACAGCAGCTGTCGATTGATGCCTGGGGGTACAGAGGAGACGTTCTTCTTATTATTATTACCTCCGCCAACGAAGTTGGGAGGAGGTTATACTTTCGGTCCGGTCGGTATGTTTATTTGTTCGTTTGTTCGTGAACAGTCTCCTGTGCACAATTTTGTGGATATTTCAACCAATTTTTCAGGGAAGCTTCGTGTCCATCCAGAATAGAACCCATTAATTTCTTTATGTCAAAGGTCAAGGTCAAGGTCGCACAAAACGTCAGATTTACATATTTTTGGCCATAACTTAACAGTTCTCCTCATCACAGACTTCAGACTTGGTTCATATTTTAGCGCATGGAAAGATGCACCTTGAACGGCCTTGATCTTGACCTTTGACCTTGACCTCAAAAAGTTTGCTCAAGGTCAGTTAAAAAAAAAAAAAAATCAAATTTCGAAACAAATGCTTTCACATGATGGCCTTGACCTTTGACCTCAAAAAGTTTGCCTAGGTCAGAGTTAAAAAAAAAAAAAAGAATTTCATCAAATTTCGAAACAAATGCTTCCATATGATGCATAAGGTCACAGTTGATGCCCATACCAATTTTCAAGATGATCTTTGGCGGAGGTGTGCACTCTCCGAGTGCTATGAGTCTAATTATTATGATCATTATTATTCTCATTATCATTATCACACATTACTGATCATGGGCCTCACAGAACAGCATAAAAGCCCTAATACCCGTGTCTTTTGTGAGGGGCATGAACAGCAAGGAAAAAGGGAGTGAGATTTTTGCCCTTGAGCTGCCTCCCTTGATGTAAAAAAAAAAAAAAAAAAAAAAAAAAAATAAAAACCCAGACCTGATCCCCTGCCACAACAAAACCTTTACCGAGGTCAGGGTCCGTGGCAGACGTCTTGAGGACGATGGTGTTGATGGGCGCGTCCTCCAGCAGGGTGGCGGCGTGGGTGGCCAGGGAGAAGGACGGGGGGTTGTCGTTGGTGTCCGTCACCAGGACCTCCACCACCACCTCACACTGCCAGGCCTTGTGCTCCCAGTCCTCCACTACAACCTGGACCTGGAGTTTTGGACTCATCATAGGCACCATTACCCTAACCTGGCTACAACTAGTATTAATATTGTTATTACTATTATTACTGAGCCATGAAAGGCCAGTGTGTGTATTTACCTATTTGTAGTGTACAGGGCCTGAACTCAAGCTCGGATAGTCCTGTCTCCCAATCTATATTTGTCCAACGTTTCCTTCATTTTTTGGACACTGCCCGCTTCAACAATGTCTTTGTTTAGTCCCTTTCATATATATATTCACACTTCAGTATGGAAAACTGTACTTCTTTATGTCTTTCAAACAAGTCTCCTTTCTCAATTTCTTGCTATGTGTGTGTGTGTGTGTGTGTGTGTGTGTGTGTGTGTGTATTTACCTATTTGTAGTCTACCAGGCCCGAGCTAAGCTCTAACAGTCCCGTCTCCATATCTACATTTATCCAACCTTCCCTTCAATTGTTGGACACTGTTCGCCTCCACCACTTCTCCCCACAAACTGTTCCAGGTGTTAACACTTCTATGTGGAAAACTATACTTGTTTTAAGTCACTCAAACAGGTTCCTTTATTAAGTTTCTCCCTATGTCCTCTCAGCCCCTGCATTCTCGCAGTTAAGAAGATATCATCTCTATCCACCTCATCAAACTTATTTACCAACCTATAGCCTACAGCATGATCAGATCTCTCTCCCTTCTTTGTTCCAGTGTCGTCAAGTCCATCTCCTTCAATCTGTCTTCATACATCATATTTGAGAGTTCTGAGACCATTTAAGTTGCAATTCTCTATATCCTTTCCAGCTTTCTGATAGCCCTTTTTTTTTTTTTTGTGTGTGTGTGTGTGTGTGTGTGTGTTGTGTGAATACTTACAGTGAGGTGGTAGTGGTCCCGTGCCTCTCTGTCCAGCTGGGTGGCTGTGGCCACGTGGCCATTCAGCTGGTCAATACTGAAGTGGTGGGCGCTGTCCCCAGTGAGAATGTAGCGGCTCCAGGCAGCAGTGCCTTCATCGGCATCCCAGGACACAACAGAGACCACGTGGGTGCCTGGGGTGGCGTCCTCGGAGATCTGGCGGTAGATTGGCTCCTTGCACACCGGACCGTTGTCTGTCGTGAAGCACACCAGTGTGAGTCACAGAAGTGCTAGACACTCTGCTTACTTAATTCATGACCTATTACCATACATTATCCATTATCATTTCAGGCAAGACTATACTGTCACCAACCGTTGATGTCAATGACTGTCACAGTAACAGTCGTGTTGGCCGTAAACTTCCCGTCGGTGATGGTGACGGTGAGGGTGTACTCGGCCTGCCTCTCCCGGTCCAGCTCACCGGCCACGTACACCTGGAATATGGACCACAGCAACATGACTCTCTCGTTAAGGAACAGTTTCGTTGTTAGCAGGTCACCATTGTTGTTGTGTCTCACCATCCCTCCCACCCACCTCCCCTGAGGCGTGCACCAGGAATTGGCCGTCAGGGTCGCCGCCGGTGATGAAGAAGTCAAGTTCGGCCACAGACTCGTCGGCGTCCGTCACGCTGAGCTCCACCACCGCCGTGCCCGTGGCGGTGTCCTCAGGCACTGGCGTCAAACAAAATTAATTTGTCAATGTAGATATATAAAACCTTCACAGCCAATGACATATTACAGAGAAAATCAATTTCCTGTCAATCATTTATCTACAAAACCCTTGTAGTGCCTCACCAGCAGTGACGTAAGTGTCTTTGGTGAACACTGGAGGGTTGTCGTTGTAGTCCTTGACCAGTACAGTGACTCTTGTGCTGGTGGACAGAGGCTTGGGGCCCCCGTCAGTGGCAGTGACGGTGAAGGAGTACTGGGCCATGGTCTCGCGGTCCAGCGGGGCCGCCAGGGTCAGCGTCCCAGTGTGTGGATCAATGCGGAAAGTTGACTTCACTACAGCGCTTTCATCGGGGCCGAGGCTGTACTGGATCTGAGGAGGGAAGAGCAGAGAGCAGAGCAGACATTTAATAATTTATTCTGGAGAATGTTTTCATGGACTGAAAATAACATGGAGACACAGGCAACATCTACCTGGCCATGGTTTCCTTCATCGTCATCAGCGGCCGTGAGGATGGTGACGGTGGCGCCCACCTCGCTGTTCTCGGCCACCAGGGCTGTGTAGCCGGACTCAGAGAAGCGTGGAGGGCAGTCATTCACGTCCATCACCTGTTGGTCATTCCAGAACAAGACCCAACCAATTCAAAATCCATAAATTAAAATGTCTTTCTTTGACTGTCATTTCAGCCCAAAATCCAAACCGTAATCAACCATAAGGATAAGAGATCAAAACTTCATGCACTCTGCCATCATTCACACCCATCACCTGTTGGTCATGCCAGAGCAAGACCCAATCAGTTCAAGACCAATATATTAAAACGTCTTTCATTGACCCTCATTTCAGCCCATAATCCAAACCCTAATCAACAATACAGACAAGAGACCAAAACTTGCTGCTTCCTGCCATAAACTCACCACCACAGAGATGGTCATGTAGTCCACCGTGGGCGGCATGGTCAGTGTACGGTTGGTGACGCTGATGTGATGTGTGCGTCGCCGCTCATGGTCCAGGGCCCTGTGCACCACCACCAGGCCAGTGGAGGTCACGGTGAAGGGCCCTGAACTCTCCCCAGACTCCCTCTCCTCACTGGCTGCCTTCATGCCCTCGTCCACCATGATCAGGTACTGCACTGACTGTGGCCCCGCCATCCACAGGGACGTGATCACATTGCCTGCCAACACAAGGCAAGACTTTGAGCATACAGAAGGTGGCTAGCTGGGGCCAGAATGTTATGAGGTGCAGATTGTGATGTGTGTGCTAGTATGTGTTATCTGAGGAAATGAGTGTATGATTTCCCAGTACTGTAATGTGTCTGTGTGTGTATTTACCTATTTGTATTTACTTATTTGTAGTATACATGGCCAGAGCTCAATCTCAGTCAGTCCTGTCTCCCACTCTATATTTGTCCAGAATTTCCTTCATTTTATGGACACTGCTTGCTTCAACAACGTCTTTGCTAAGTCCATTCCATGTATTCACACTCCTGTATGGAAAACTGAACTTCTTTAGGTTTTTCAAACAAGTCCTCTTTCTCAGTTTCTTACTGTGTCCTCTTAGTTGCCTCCTCCCTTCAGTCTCGATTAAATCATTCCTATCCAACACTTCCATTCCACTTTGACCCGGAAATTAATGCCTACGGAGAGCCAAAGTTGCAGTGAAACTCGAAAAATATTTTTGGTAATTTTTTGTAGTTTTTTCATTCTGGAATGAATCTCATTGAATAAAAGTTGTAGAGAATCATCCGTATAATTCAACTGTGAAATCAGATTATTATTTGGACAGACCGTTTAGCTGGAATTCCATGATTCCCAAAAAATTACAACTTCCGCTCCCACTCCTTTGAACTAGATACTGGTCCATCTTGAACATCACGTAAATCAGTGGAGGTGTCAAGACTACGCTCAGTACGCACACTACAAGTAGAAACTAAAAGAAGACCGCCAAAAAAAGGACGGCTGAGGGAACAGAATTGCTCTACAGATGCCATGATGTGTAGGCAGGAGCTGTAGACTATTTTTTGCACGGAATGGTGGTGGGGGACATCGCAGGAACAAAAGAGGTGCCAGTTAGTCACTCAGCATCGACAGAGACCTATAGTTACACGCGCCCTTCAAATTTTGGAAAGCTTCTCACTCTCCAGCGCTGGCGTCATGCTCGTTGCCCATGTCTGATAGAACTATATGATGCCAGCGGCATCATCGTCATTAAGGGGTTAATCAACATCTATTTCTACTTGAAAGTAGGTATACAGTCCCTGAAAGTCAAGATCAAGACCAAGATGGCCCATCGAACGTAGCATCCCCGTGTGATTAGTTCCTTCAGTAGCACAATGAAAGTTACCGCCTGCACACTGTGCAGTGAGTGAATTTACCAACCAACCCTTTTGTTTACCATTTCAAAGTCACAGCTGCTCGGGGTAAGAGCACTGTAATTCTTCACCCAACAGTGGAACACTTTGAACACAGAGATGGACACAAAGCAACATACGGTATCATAGTCATAATTGTAAGTAAGGTGGCCAAATGTAATACTGCACACACATTAAGTTCAGGGTAATTTTTTTTTTTTTTCAAATATATCTTGCCAAATTATAGGTGTCTTATACGTCAGTGCGTCTTATATGGCAGGAAATACGGTATATATGTTTCTCCAAATATCTTATTTATGTGCTTCTCAGATGTTAGTGTATCTTGTATTATAATTCCAAAGTCTTTTTCTTCCTTCACTGTATCGATGATTGTCCCTCCCATCCTACACACTCCACTTGCTCTATTTTTACTCTTGCCCATTTTCATTGTGTGACAATTCTTTTCATTGAACTTCATTTCCCATTTTTTACTCCATTCATGTATCTCATTGGAATCTTCCTGTAGTTTATTACAATCATCATCTTCATCTCTTATTTTTCTAAGCAGTTTGGTGTCATCTGCAAACATACCCTTGTAACTCTTTACTTTTTCTGGCATATCATCTATAAATATTAAAAACATAATATTCGCTAACACTGACCCTTGTGGAACGTCACTTGTGACCGTTCTCCATTCTGATATCTCACCTTTCAACACGGTTCTCATTTCTTTGTTTGTCAGGTAATTTTTCATCCATAGTCATTTTTCTCCCAATCCTCCTCTATTTTCTAATTTCCACATCAGTCTCTTATCAAATGCCTGTGTGTGTGTGTGTGTGTGTGTGTGTGTGTGTGTGTGTGTGTGTGTGCCAAGTGATCTGCATATTGTTTCCTTCCTTGTATTTTCTTAAATAATATGCATTTTACCAGTGACTTTTTAATTTTATCTTATTTTTTTATGTGTGTGTGTGTGTGTGTGTGTGTGTGTGTGTCATATTACTGATAGCTGTGGGTGCTCACCGCTGGGGGCGTCCTCCCTGATGAAGAACTGTGCATACTTCCTGGCGCAGTGCGGGGGGTTCTCATGAGGGGGCAGCAGGAAGATGGTGACGGGCACGTCGGAGTGGTGCTGGGGGGAGCCGCTGTCCTCGCCACGGATGAAAAACTGGTACACCTCATTTTCTGTAACATTTGGGAGTTCGCTGATACTTATGGAACTAATGGAACAGTCTCTCTATATACGATAATCACTTGTGCATCCAAACTCACACTTTTTAGAGTAAAGAAAACAGCTCAACAAAAAAGTCAAGAAAAGATACAAAAATTTGGGAGTTCACTGCTACTCATGGAACTAATGGAGCAGTCTCTCTATATACGATAATCACTTGTGCATCCAAACTCACACTTTTTAGAGTAAAGAAAACAGCTCAACAAAAAAGTCAAGAAAAGATACAAAAATTTGGGAGTTCACTGCTACTCATGGAACTAATGGAACAGTCTCTCTATATACGATAATCACTTGTGCATCCAAACTCACACTTTTTAGAGTAAAGGAGACGGAAAAAAAAAAAAAAAAAAAAAAAAAGGTAAAAAAATATTAAAGTTTAATGCTATTTTTGGACATATTTTTTTACATTGAAAGCAAAAAAAAAAAAAAAAAAAAAAAAAAAAAGCCCGCTACTCACTTGTGCATTCAAGCTCAATTTCTTTACAGTAAAGCAGACGGCTCAAGATATAAAACTGCTCACTGTAGTAACTATCCTAACCCAGACACGCTCCGGACCCGCATCAGTAAAGAATATAAAGAAAGCATGTGTAATTTTGGAGAGGTAGATGTAGTACTTGTGCACGAAGATGACACAGCCTGGCAGAGCATTAGCAGACAGCAGGAAGTGTAAGGCGCCTCAGATCAGTATTATACACTTCTGACTCTCACATCAGGTATTTCCAAAGGCTGAGAAAGATTAACCCGGGAAGCAGCGGGGATCATGTTTCTTATTGGTCCCTCTTAGCGAGAAAATTGAGAAAAAATCATCTCTCACACAAACCATTTCATAATGTATATCAATGCATTTGTGATCAGTTTATGTATCATCTATTTTGGGGGGGTTTATATCATGGCACAAATTTGGCCCATCGCTGCTACACGGTAAAGCCAGAAATTTGGCCCGTCGCTGCTACCAGGTTAACCCCTTGACTGCAGATTTCCTACCAGAAGACATCACCAAGCTACAGGAATGGAACAAAAAGTGGCTGCAACAATTCAATGAAGAAAAATGTAAAGTCATGCACCTTGGGAGGGGATATCCAGCATACCAATACCACATGGGAAACAAACACTCTACTACCCACAGGGAGTATATGCTACCAGGCTACCAGTGAAAGCCAAATCCGTGCCAATTGCAGCGGACGGGTTAATCAGGTTCTAATGAGTAGCTTTGTAGGTCCAAGTTATAAAAGCTTCATCAATCTACCACTAGTATCCATGGAAACACCTAGGAATCCTACGAAAGCCTTGTCAAGTATGTGAGCTTGGGCACTGAAATGTATAAAAATATGGTCCTTAGGTTGTTGGAATAATTGTTTTGAGGCAGCAGGAAATACTAAATGTTACAAAGGAAACTGATAACACAGAGGAAATGGAGATAGAAAATGAACACGTTAGAGAAATAATAAGACTCAGAAGACTGACATACAAACTGTTACAAAGAAAAATGATGACTGAGAAAATAGAAATGGAAAATGAACATGTTAGGGAAATATTAAGACTCAGGTTCGACTCTGGTGACTCAACTCCGACTCTTCACCCATGACCGTGAGTAAGTGGATGAATTACCTCGGCTGTGGATGGTCTGTGCCACGGTGACCTCGCCGGTGGTGGGGTTGACCGAGAAGAGCTCCAGTGCCTCAGAACTGTTGGCTTCATACATGCGGTACCTCACTTCACTGTTTGCCCCTTCATCTGCGTCACTGGCCTCGACCTGTGATGGCAAGCATGGAGAAAGTATAACAAATGAGATCTATAGCTGGGTAAGGGTAATCTGGAACCACTGCACGTACTCTCTAACTATTCTTCACTGTTAACTCCATCTGCATCACTGGCCTCTAACTGTGATGGTGAGCATGGAGGAGGTATAACAAACAAGATCTATAAGTAGGTAAGGGTAATCTGAAACCACTGCATGTATTCTCAAACTATGTTTCCCTTCCTTCCCTTTCCCCTTCCCTCTCTCCTTCCTCTTTCCTATATTCTCCTCCTTGTAGCCTTGCTTTACCTGACATTTCCTTTACTTCTCCCTGTCTCCCTCTCTTCCCTTTTTTCTCTTTCCTTTCCCCTCCTTTTGGCTCACAACAAATATTTCCCAAGGCCACGGAGGTGATTGGCTGAGTTCACATGATTGTTTTTCAGTCATGGTGCGAAAGCCTTGTGAATTAAACTATAACTAAACTCATTGGCCTACCCATGGAAATACTAGCACAACCTCTACAAAAGCCTTACCAAATACCTATGGGTGTGTAAGCCCAGAAATGCTTGAGAATATGGGCCTAATGCAGCCATACAGTTCCATCGATCAGTTTTCCTGACACTAAGGTTGGTATTCTCAGATGATTCCTTCCCTTACATCGATTTCCAAAGGCCAAAAAGGAGATCAGTCAGGTTCTCATGGGTGTTCCTTTAGATTCATGGTACAGAGGAAGGGTCAGACTACCACCAGGGTCATTAAACTACTCCTGGATATCCCCACAACCCATATGAAAGCCTTGTCAAATATGTGAGCTTGGGTGCCAAAATGTTTAATAATACAGCCTGAAATGGTGGCTTGCAGTCCCTTGTGATACATACATACAGAAACATAGTGGAACAAATCAACACCTTGACTGAAGATTTCCTACAAGACCTCACCAAGCTACAGGAATGGAACAAAAAGTGGCTGCTACAATTCAATGAAGAAAAATGTAAGTCATGCACCATGGGAGGGGAAATCCAGCATACCAATACCACATGGGAAACACTCCACTATCCACCACAGAGGCAGATAAAGACCTGGGAGTATATGTTATCAGGGTACCAAAAGGCAAAATCCATGCCAATCGCAGCAGACGGGTTAATAATATGGCTCCATTGCAGTCCATTGTGATGCCTACATAGAGAAACACAGTGCAGCAAATCAAGGTACAGTACAGTTTCACATAAAACAGTATTATATGGTAGAGTGAAATGGAGTTTAGTGCAGCGGGGGGCAGAATATTGTAGTTATTCTATTTTTTTTATTACAGCAAAGGAAGTAGCTCAAGGGCAAAAGATAAATAAAAAAAAAAGTCGGCTAAACACTGATTCTATAAAAGTAGGGGAGTTTTTTCTACAGTAAAGGAAGCAGCTCAAGGCCAACAAAAAGAAAGTGTAGAAAAAAGGCCCGCTAATCGCTGCTCCTATAGAAGTGGAGAAGGGTGGCTGAGAGGTCAATATCAAGTGGTAAGAGGACTATGTTCTTATATGAGAAGAAGCAGCAGGGCAACAGACAAAAAATATTTCACTGACGAGTTTTTTACAGGGAATATGGAGGTTAGAAAAGGAAAAAAAAACCTCACTGCTTGCTGGCCCTAAAATGACACACTAATCACCTCCAGAGAAACATTATAAAAGAAGGAACAGGGCAATAGACAACAAATAGTACACTTACGAGTTTTTTTACAAGGAATACGTAGGTCAGGGAAGAAAAAAAAAAAGACCCTCATTGCCTGCTGGCCCAAAAAACAACAGATTACATAATAAACTTACTGGTTCTTTACAGCGAATAGTAGGTTAGAAAAGAAAAGGCCTCACTGACTACTGGCCCAATAAATAACAGACTAAAAACTAGATCTACTGGTACTGTTCAGAGAATGGAGACAGCATAACAACCGAAATTACTAGCTAGGTAAGGGTACTAAAAGCCAGGCCTGTATGGACCATATTGGCTATACAGGCAGCG
Organism: Eriocheir sinensis; assembly: GCF_024679095.1. Taxonomy (NCBI): domain Eukaryota; kingdom Metazoa; phylum Arthropoda; class Malacostraca; order Decapoda; family Varunidae; genus Eriocheir; species Eriocheir sinensis. Next base: position 8,390 of record NW_026110895.1, on the reverse strand, counting down.
CCACACGTGGCCACTCAGTGAACTGTCAAAGCAGTACTTTCCACAGAACTCAAGTTATGTATTAGTGCGTCTGAGGCTGCCTCCAGGATACAAGGCCTTGGTGCCGCCACCGCTCCAAGCCAACGACTGCACACACTTTCCTCCTACCCGATTTCCTGACTACTATTTGACATGGAGAAAAACTGAAATCGGGTAGGAGTGAAGAGTGTGCAATCATCGGCTGGGGGCGATGGCGGCATCATGGCCGTGTATCCCTGAGACAGCCTCAGACGCACTCTAGTCTATAACTTGAACTCTGTGGGAAATTCAGCTTGGAGTTGAGTGGCCACATGTGGCGCTGCCTGTATAGCCAATACAGTCCATTCTTAGACTATTTTGGGTCTCTCAACAAATATTTCCAAAGGCCATAAAGGAAATTAGTTGATTAAGGCGCCATTCACACTGTGCTGACTCTGGGCCATGACAACCCAGCGAATAAGGGCACACAAGGTCTTGGGTGTGAAATGCTGATGTGAAAGGGTCGCACATGGTCGGAAAGAGGTCTAGAAACGATTGTCAGATGCCGAGTCGGCACAGTGTGATGGGGGCCTAAAAGTCGCTGAGTTGTCATGGCCCAGCGTTGCCACGGTGTGAACGGGGCCCAACTCCTCCCTGCCCAGTGTTCCCCACCTTGAGAATGGTTGTCCTGGGAGCCAAGTCAGTGTTGATGTTCGCCTGATACTCCGGCAACGTGAAGACTGGTGGGTTGTCGTTCTTGTCGCGGACCGTCACACGCACCGCCGTGAAGCTGGCCCGGCCCCCCTCGTCCATCACAGACACCTTGAGGCTGTGCATGGGCAGGGACTCGCGATCCAGAGGTGTCTCAGTGTATAGGTTGCCTGGGAAGGGGTGAAGTTTGTATGGTATAAATTAACAAAGAATGAGGTCCCCTTTTTTTTTTTTTTACAGAAAAGGAAGCAGCTCAGGGGCATAAAAGTGTAGAAAAAAGCCTGCTAAACGCTGCTCCTAAAAAAAGGATAGAAGTAAAAAATGGCCAAAAGAGATGCCAGTTTCAGGTTATATAGAAAGTTTCTTTAGTAAGGATGTAAATGTGATTTTTCCGAGTCAAGACATATGGTGACTGTTTGGTAATCGTCGGCGTTTTGTTAAGTTTGGGTAAGTTTAGGGTATCTTTCATTCAAAGCCTCACAACAGTATGCTCTAGTGATGTGGTTCCTTGAGGTTTAAAATGTAGTTAAATAAACAAGCTACTGTAATGCTGTCTCAGGGAAAACTTCAATAAAATATGACTTGAAGAGCATGTTTTCCATCCTTTTTTTTTATCTCCTTAACCTTTTATTGCTACCATTACTGTTACTACTATGACTACAACTACTTTTACTACTCCTACTAATACTATCAACAACAACATTCATACATCAAACCTTCAAATGAAATCTCTTACTGCAGGAACCTAAAATTCAAAAGTATAGTACAAGCAAATTCAATGGGCCGTATTACTAAACATTTTGTCTCCCAAGTTCACATATTTGACAAGGCTTTCGTAGGAGTTTTGCTCATTTCCAGGGGTAGTTTTAAGACCCCGGTGTTAGTTTGACTCTTCTTCTGTACCGTGAACCTAAAGAAACACTCATTAGAACCTGATTGATCCCCTTTTTGACCTTTAGAAAAGTTGATGTGAGAAATGAAATTGTCTAAGAATACCAATGTCTCTCTCTACCTTCTTTGTCCACGGTGAAGGCTCCCTCTGAAGTCTGGTGCAGGATGGTGTACTGCAGCTTGCCCAGGTCCCAGGCATCAAGGTCCGTGGCCACCAGGTTGATGACTAGCTGGCCAGGAGATGAATTTTCCTCCACGTAAGCTTCATATAGAGTGCGATTAAACCTGAGGAATATAAACAGACACTGAGGTTGTATGATGTATGATAGCTAGTGCAATGTAGTGTGTTCCAATGGTTGATGATAAGGTTGAGGAGAAGAGTTTTCCTCCATGTAGTCTTCATAGAGAGTGCGATTAAACCTGAGGAATATAAACAGACACTGAGGTTGTATGATGTATGATAGCTAGTGCAATGTAGTGTGTTCCAATGGTTGATGAGAAGGTTGAGGAGAAGAGTTTTCCTCCATGTAGTCTTCATAGAGAGTGCGATTAAATCTGAGGAGGATATACGGACACTGAGGTTGTACGGCACTGCTTGGTAGGATGTGTGGTAGGTAGTGCAATGTATTGTGTTCCAATGGTCGATAAGAAGGTTGAGGAGAAGAGTTTTCCTCCAGGTAAGCTTCGTAGAGTGCGATTAAATCTGAGGAGTATAAACAGACAGTGAGGTTGTATGGCACTGCTTGGTAGGATGTGTGGTAGCTAGTGCAATGTAGTGTGTTCCAATGGTTGATGAGAAGGTTGAGAAGAGTTTTCTGCCATGTAAGCTTTGTAGAGAGTGCAATTAAACCTGAGGAGGATAAAAATACAGTGAGGTTGTATGGCACTGTTTGGTAAGATATATGATAGGCATTGCGATGTTGTAATATGTTACAAAGATAGTGCTCATTTCCTGCTATAATGCCTAGGTAAGGTCTGGGTGTTTGTGGCTGACTGGGCTGCTTGAGGACTTTGCTGGTGTTGCTTATTATACATGCTGTCTACCTATCAGTGCCTTACAAGGTGAGATGGGAGAGAACAATATGAAAACTTGAATATAGCTGACTGTCTTGGGCCTCCTTAAAATCTGCCACACTGAGAAGAAGGTATATCCCTTGCTATCTTTTATTTGTCCAACGTTTCCTTCATTTTTTGGACACTGCCCGCTTCAACAATGTCTTTGTTTAGTCCCTTTCATATATATATTCACACTTCAGTATGGAAAACTGTACTTCTTTATGTCTTTCAAACAAGTCTCCTTTCTCAATTTCTTGCTATGTGTGTGTGTGTGTGTGTGTGTGTATTTACCTATTTGTAGTCTACCAGGCCCGAGCTAAGCTCTAACAGTCCCGTCTCCATATCTACATTTATCCAACCTTCCCTTCAATTGTTGGACACTGTTCGCCTCCACCACTTCTCCCCGCAAACTGTTCCAGGTGTTAACACTTCTATGTGGAAAACTATACTTGTTTTAAGTCACTCAAACAGGTTCCTTTATTAAGTTTCTCCCTATGTCCTCTCAGCCCCTGCATTCTCGCAGTTAAGAAGATATCATCTCTATCCACCTCATCAAACTTATTTACCAACCTATAGCCTACAGCATGATCAGATCTCTCTCCCTTCTTTGTTCCAGTGTCGTCAAGTCCATCTCCTTCAATCTGTCTTCATACATCATATTTGAGAGTTCTGAGACCATTTAAGTTGCAATTCTCTGTATCCTTTCCAGCTTTCTGATAGCCCTTTTTTTTTTTTGTGTGTGTGTGTGTGTGTGTGTGTGAATACCTACAGTGAGGTGGTAGTGGTCCCGTGCCTCTCTGTCCAGCTGGGTGGCTGTGGCCACATGGCCATTCAGCTGGTCAATACTGAAGTGGTGGGCGCTGTCCCCGGTGAGAATGTAGCGGCTCCAGGCAGCAGTGCCTTCATCGGCATCCCAGGACACAACAGAGGCCACCTGGGTGCCTGGGGTGGCATCCTCAGAGATCTCCCGACGGTAGATTGGCTCCTTGCACACCAGACCGTTGTCTGTCGTGAAGTACACCAGTGTGAGTCACAGAAGTGCTAGACACTCTGTTTACTTAATTCATGACCTATTACCATACATTATCCATTATCATCTCAGGCAAGACTATACTGTCACCAACCGTTGATGTCAATGACTGTCACAGTAACAGTCGTGTTGGCCGTAAACTTCCCGTCGGTGACGGTGAGGGTGAGGGTGTACTTGGCCTGCCTCTCCCGGTCCAGCTCACCGGCCACGTACACCTGGAATATGGACCACAGCAACATGACTCTCTCGTTAAAGAACAGTTTCGTTGTTGGCAGGTCACCATTGTTGTTGTGTCTCACCATCCCTCCCACCCACCTCCCCTGAGGCGTGCACCAGGAATTGGCCGCCAGGGTCGCCGCCGGTGATGAAGAAGTCAAGTTCGGCCACAGACTCGTCGGCGTCCGTCACGCTGAGCTCCACCACCGCCGTGCCCGTGGCGGTGTCCTCAGGCACTGGCGTCAAACAAAACTAATTTGGCAATGTAGATATATAAAACCTTCACAGCCAATGACATATTACAGAGAAAATCAATTTCCTGTCAATCACTTATCTATAAAACCCTTGTAGTGCCTCACCACCAGTGACGTAAGTGTCTTTGGTGAACACTGGAGGGTTGTCGTTGTAGTCCTTGACCAGTACAGTGACTCTTGTGCTGGTGGACAGAGGCTTGGGGCTCCCGTCAGTGGCAGTGACGGTGAAGGAGTACTGGGCCATGGTCTCGCGGTCCAGCGGGGCCGCCAGGACAACGTCCCAGTGTGTGGATCAATGCGGAAAGTTGACTTCACTACAGCGCTTTCATCGGGGCCGAGGCTGTACTGGATCTGAGGAGGAAGAGCAGAGCAGAGCAGACATTTAATAATTTATTCTGGAGAATGTTTTCATGGACTGAAAATAACATGGAGACACAGGCAACATTTACCTGGCCATGGTTTCCTTCATCGTCATCAGCGGCCGTGAGGATGGTGATAGTGGCGCCCACCTCGCTGTTCTCGGCCACCAGGGCTGTGTAGCCGGACTCAGAGAAGCGTGGAGGGCAGTCATTCACGTCCATCACCTGTTGGTCATTCCAGAACAAGACCCAACCAATTCAAAATCCATAAATTAAAATGTCTTTCTTTGACTGTCATTTCAGCCCAAAATCCAAACCGTAATCAACCATAAGGATAAGAGATCAAAACTTCATGCACTCTGCCATCATTCACACCCATCACCTGTTGGTCATGCCAGAGCAAGACCCAATCAGTTCAAGACCAATATATTAAAACGTCTTTCATTGACCCTCATTTCAGCCCATAATCCAAACCCTAATCAACAATACAGACAAGAGACCAAAACTTGCTGCTTCCTGCCATAAACTCACCACCACAGAGATGGTCATGTAGTCCACCGTGGGCGGCGTGGTCAGTGTACGGTTGGTGATGTTGATGTGCTGTGCGTCGCCGCTCATGGTCCAGGGCCCTGTGCACCACCACCAGGCCAGTGGAGGTCACGGTGAAGGGCCCTGAACTCTCCCCAGACTCCCTCTCCTCACTGGCTGCCTTCATGCCCTCGTCCACCATGATCAGGTACTGCACTGACTGTGGCCCCGCCATCCACAGGGACGTGATCACATTGCCTGCCAACACAAGGCAAGACTTTGAGCATACAGAAGGTGGCTAGCTGGGGCCAGAATGTTATGAGGTGCAGATTGTGATGTGTGTGCTAGTATGTGTTATCTGAGAAAATGAGTGTATGATTTCCCAGTACTGTAATGTGTCTGTGTGTGTATTTACCTATTTGTATTTACTTATTTGTAGTATACATGGCCAGAGCTCAATCTCAGTCAGTCCTGTCTCCCACTCTATATTTGTCCAGAATTTCCTTCATTTTATGGACACTGCTTGCTTCAACAGCGTCTTTGCTAAGTCCATTCCATGTATTCACACTCCTGTATGGAAAACTGAACTTCTTTAGGTCTTTCAAACAAGTCCTCTTTCTCAGTTTCTTACTGTGTCCTCTTAGTTGCCTCCTCCCTTCAGTCTCGATTAAATCATTTCTATCCAACACTTCCATTCCACTTTGACCCGGAAATTTAATGCCTACGGAGAGCCAAAGTTGCAGTGAAACTCGAAAAATATTTTTGGTAAATTTTTGTAGTTTTTTCATTCTGGAATGAATCTCATTGAATAAAAGTTGTAGAGAATCATCCGTAAAATTCAACTGTGAAATCAGATTATTATTTGGACAGACCGTTTAGCTGGAATTCCGCCAAAAAAGGACGGCTGAGGGAACAGAATTGCTCTACAGACGCCATGATGTGTAGGCAGGAACTGTAGACTATTTTTTGCACGGAATGGTGGTGGGGGACATCGCAGGAACAAAAGAGGTGCCAGTTAGTCACTCAGCATCAACAGAGACCTATAGTTACACGCACCCTTCAAATTTTGGAAAGCTTCTCACTCTCCAGCGCTGGCGTCATGCTCGTTGCCCATGTCTGATAGAACTATATGATGCCAGCGGCATCATCGTCATTAAGGGGTTAATCAACATCTATTTCTACTTGAAAGTAGGTATACAGTCCCTGAAAGTCAAGATCAAGACCATGGCTTGGGGCCCCCGTCAGTGGCAGTGACGGTGAAGGAGTACTGGGCCATGGTCTCGCGGTCCAGCAGGGCCGCCAGGGTCAGCGTCCCGGTGTGTGGATCAATGTGGAAAGTTGACTTCACTACAGCGCTGTCATCGGGGCCGAGGCTGTACTGGATCTGAGGAGGAAGAGCAGAGCAGAGCAGACATTTAATAATTTATTCTGGGAATGTTTTCATGGACTGAAAATAACATGGAGACACAGGCAACATTTACCTGGCCATGGTTTCCTTCATCGTCATCAGCGGCCGTGAGGATGGTGACGGTGGCGCCCACCTCGCTGTTCTCGGCCACCAGGGCTGTGTAGCTGGACTCAGAGAAGCGTGGAGGGCAGTCATTCACGTCCATCACCTGTTGGTCATTCCAGAACAAGACCCAACCAATTCAAAATCCATAAATTAAAATGTCTTTCTTTGACTGTCATTTTAGCCAATAATCCAAACCCTAATCAACAATACAGACAAGAGACCAAAACTTGCTGCTTCCTGCCATAAACTCACCACCACAGAGATGGTCATGTAGTCCACCGTGGGCGGCGTGGTCAGTGTACGGTTGGTGACGCTGATGTGATGTGTGCGTCGCCGCTCATGGTCCAGGGCCCTGTGCACCACCACCAGGCCAGTGGAGGTCACGGTGAAGGGCCCTGCACTCTCACCAGACTCCCTCTCCTCACTGGCTGCCTTCATGCCCTCGTCCACCATGATCAGGTACTGCACTGACTGTGGCCCCGCCATCCACAGGGACGTGATCACATTGCCTGCCAACACAAGGCAAGACTTTGAGCATACAGAAGGTGGCTAGCTGGGGCCAGAATGTTATGAGGTGCAGATTGTGATGTGTGTGCTAGTATGTGTTATCTGAGGAAATGAGTGTATGATTTCCCAGTACTGTAATGTGTCTGTGTGTGTATTTACCTATTTGTATTTACTTATTTGTAGTATACATGGCCAGAGCTCAATCTCAGTCAGTCCTGTCTCCCACTCTATATTTGTCCAGAATTTCCTTCATTTTATGGACACTGCTTGCTTCAACAACGTCTTTGCTAAGTCCATTCCATGTATTCACACTCCTGTATGGAAAACTGAACTTCTTTAGGTTTTTCAAACAAGTCCTCTTTCTCAGTTTCTTACTGTGTCCTCTTAGTTGCCTCCTCCCTTCAGTCTCGATTAAATCATTTCTATCCAACACTTCCATTCCACTTTGACCCGGAAATTTAATGCCTACGGAGAGCCAAAGTTGCAGTGAAACTCGAAAAATATTTTTGGTAAATTTTTGTAGTTTTTTCATTCTGGAATGAATCTCATTGAATAAAAGTTGTAGAGAATCATCCGTATAATTCAACTGTGAAATCAGATTATTATTTGGACAGACCGTTTAGCTGGAATTCCATGATTCCCAAAAAATTACAACTTCCGCTCCCTCCTTTGAACTAGATACTGGTCCATCTTGAACATCACGTAAATCAGTGGAGGTGTCAAGACTACGCTCAGTACGCACACTACAAGTAGAAACTAAAGAAGACCGCCAAAAAGGACGGCTGAGGAACAGAATTGCTCTACAGACGCCATGATGTGTAGGCAGGAGCTGTAGACTATTTTTGCACGGAATGGTGGTGGGGACATAGCAGGAACAAAAGAGGTGACAGTTATTCACGCAGCATCTAAAGAGTCCTATAGTTACACGCTACATTCAAATTTTGGAAAGCTTCTCACTCTCCGGCGCTGGCGGCATGCTCGTTGCCCACATCTGATAGAACTAAATGATGCCAGCAGCATCATCGTCATTAAGGGGTTAATCAACATCTATTTCTACTTGAAAGTAGGTATACAGTCCCTGAAAGTCACGATCAAGACCAAGATGGCCCATCGAACGTAGCATCCCCGTGTGATTAGGTCCTTCAGTAGCACAATGAAAGTGACCGCCTGCACACTGTGCAGTGAGTGAATTTACCAACCAACCCTTTTGTTTACCATTTCATAGTCACAGCTGCTAGGGGTAAGAGCACTGTAATTCTTCACCCAACAGTGGAACACTTTGAACACAGAGATGGACACAAAGCAAAATACGGTATCATAGTCATAAT